>NW_017307223.1:533962-541818 GCF_000935625.1 Nanorana parkeri
CCCCCTTTCATCAGAGTCCCTAAAGCCCCCCTTTCAGCAAAGTCCCCAACGCCCACCTTACATCAGAGTCCCCAGCACCCCTTTACATCAGAGTCTCCAGAGTCCCCTCTTGCATCAGAGTCCCCAACAACCACCTTACATCAGAGTCCCCCATTACATCAGAGTCCCCATAGCCCCCCTTACATCAGAGTCCCCAGAGTCCCCTTTTGCATCAGAGTCCCCAGAGTCCCCTTTTGCATCAGAGTCCCCAGAGTCCCCTTTTGCATCAGAGTCCCCAGAGTCCCCTTTTGCATCAGAGTCCCCAGAGTCCCCTTTTGCATCAGAGTCCCCAGAGTCCCCTTTTGCATCAGAGTCCCCAGAGTCCCCTTTTGCATCAGAGTCCCCAGAGTCCCCTTTTGCATCAGAGTCCCCAGAGTCCCCTTTTGCATCAGAGTCCCCAGAGTCCCCTTTTGCATCAGAGTCCCCAGAGTCCCCTTTTGCATCAGAGTCCCCAGAGTCCCCTTTTGCATCAGAGTCCCCAGAGTCCCCTTTTGCATCAGAGTCCCCAGAGTCCCCTTTTGCATCAGAGTCCCCAGAGTCCCCTTTTGCATCAGAGTCCCCAGAGTCCCCTTTTGCATCAGAGTCCCCAGAGTCCCCTTTTGCATCAGAGTCCCCAGAGTCCCCTTTTGCATCAGAGTCCCCAGAGTCCCCTTTTGCATCAGAGTCCCCAGAGTCCCCTTTTGCATCAGAGTCCCCAGAGTCCCCTTTTGCATCAGAGTCCCCAGAGCCCTCCTTACATCACAGTCCTCAGAGTTCTGCAATGGTTGCGGTGTTTAGTCAGTGATATTGCATATGCTCTGAGTCGCCTGGGGCAGGGACTGTGAGATGTCGGAGGATGAGGCTAGTGAGGAAGAGGGCGAACAGGTGACTGTGCTGTTACAATTGGAAAATTCTGCAGAGTTTTAAGCCTTTGCTTGACCCTCCTCAGTATGGTCCCATGACCCTCTTCCACTCTTGACGTTAAAGCCTCCAAAACACCTTGCAAGACTTTCCTCCCTGTCAATAGATGGTGCAGATGTTGAAGCAGCTTGAGTAGAGATGTGGAAAGTGAGGATCGAAAGGGAGGAGAAGAACAGGCCTTTTGCCACCGACTTGTTTCCTTGAGCTGGGTTTGGGTCAAAACCATGTTTGACCTAAACCTGAATCGCATCCCTATTAACCTTTATAGCATCTAAAGCACTCTACAGAGAACATACAGTATATATGACCTATATGATGTCACTGACATATAGAAAATGCGATTTTACAGGTGTGGCTGGGTTTGTCAGGACAGAAAGTTCTTATAATGAAGCCTAACTCACAAGAGCTGCAGACCTATCAGCTACTTACCTATAATATTTCTTATATTCCAATATTGTAACACGCACTACCTGCCCAGGACACTTTTCACCTGGGCATAGCTGTAGGGCACCAGACAACATCACTTTCTGTAGTCGTCAGTAACACAGTAATTTATACATTTTCAATGTTAACTTGATTAAAGTTGATTGAAATGATTGATAGGGAAGTAGGAGCTACTAATCAAACTGAAATCTGCCTTGTACACTTTCATCTAAGTGACACATTAAGGTATTAGGAAGCCGATCCTTTCACACACAATAGCAAGGATCTCCATAATGTATGTGCAATGGACAGAAATAAGAATGAAGTATATCTAACTCGGCGGCATTCGGCTATTTACTCACTGCTGTTCGGCATCTATGAGAATAGACCGAACAGCAGCGAGTAGCCTGCCGGAGGTTCGGCTTAGCCCATCCAGATGTTGGATCGGCTGAGTCGAACTCCTTCTGCACTTCGGGTCGGCCGAACATGCTGAGCATGTTCGGCCGACCCGAAGCCACACGAAGCCACCCGCTGTACGGCTGATTTCAGCCGATATATGGCCGAAATCAGACATACAAGCCTGAAGTGAATAGCCGAACAGCGTTCAGCTCACTTCACTTAGGGTCGGTTGTTCACTCGGCTGCCTACGGCAGCTTAGTGAATAGACCCCAATGTATTTCAGCTTACAAGTCCTTATAGGTGGTGGCTGCAATACTTTCCTTTATAACAGGCTAGTACATTTCTTGCAAGTACAAAATAATACATGTTGATCATGATAGAATTCCAGTATCCTCGTAACTTCCTATGTACTGAACTGATCTTCCAAACAGTGTTATAAGCTTTCCAAGTTACCCTCTGATAAAAATACAGAGCCCCTCCTCTCTTTGGAATACACTTGAGAATGGGGGGGTGTTTGTAGTGCAAATCAGGAGAGCCGCTTAGGATGACAACAGTACTCCTCCATAGGTACAGTGCATGAGTGAGCATTGTCACCCTAGGACTGGGAGTGTTTTACTGGCAGGATCACCAGGTGTATATTGAGGCATCAATAAAGGAAACGGAGGCAGCCACCATATCTAAGGATTGTTAGACTGCATTTTTTTTTTTGGAGGGTGGGTTACATAATCTTAAAGGTAAACTGGATGAACACTCTGTAGCACAGTTTCTGTCCTTTCTGAGTAACATTAGCTGTTCAATGTCTATTAAAGTCATTGAGTAGGTGTATACAACCAGTACACACTACAGATACATACAAATCTGCCATTGTGTCTCCTGGACATACATTTGAGGCTGATTTACTAAAGAAGTTGAGAATGTGCACTGAAAAAATGGTGTAAGGTTTTGGCGTTTGATATACTTTATGTAGAAATCTATGAACACATTTCCAACTTCTGAAATATTTTATAATCAGTCTAGACACTTCTAAAGTCAGTATGATTGATTTACTAAAGGAATTGAGAATCTTCACTCAAAATAATGTGAATATTCACTACAATTATCCAAATATGTGAAAAGCATCTGCATATGATTATTCGAGTATGATTATATGAGTATTCAAAGTGAGCCTGGATTTGCTTTTCACATGATTGGATAACTGAAGTTATCCACACAACTGAGAGTGAAGATTCTCAACTACTTTAGTAAATCAGCCCAACTGTATAAACTGATAAGCAACTTACATCTAAGGGGTCTATTCACTAAGCTGCCGAAGGATCTAGCCGTAGCTTCGGCTGATCCTTCGGCTAGCTTCGGCCCCAGGACCCCTTCGTTTCAGTAGAACCGAAGGGCTGCTGTACGGGTATTCACTATAGCCCGTACAGCTCCCGAAGTCGGCCGAGCGGCTCAGTTGAGCTGAAGGCATATGCTTCAGCTCAACTGAGCCGAGGTGAAAGCCAAAGCTGGCCGAATGGCCAACAGCCTGTTACTGACTGCTGGGCTGTCTGTGCAAGTGGCCGGAGCCAGCCGCGAGATGACGGTAACCAGGGACACTGATCTCCAGATTGCCCAACTCTCCCGGACGCTCCGGGAGTCTCCCGCTATTAGATAGCAGCTCCCGGCCGCCCGGGAGAGAAACACTTTCTCCGGGAAAGTTTTACTCTGCCCGATCGAGCAGAGTAAACCTTTCCCTACTCTGTTGTCTTTTTTTTTTTCATCTGACATCGGAGCCGTTAACTGCCGTCAGAATAAAAAAAAATAGGAATGCATAGCTAGATTCCTATTGGCTATTTCAATTTGCAATAGCCAATAGCTAACAAGCTATTGCACCCACCTACTGCTGGTGTCAATCAGCAAAGGGGACCTGAAGTTCTCCATCAGGTGCCCTCTAGTGATTGACAGCAGCAGAGGGCTGGTGCAAGAGCTAGTTTGCTGTTGGCTATTGCAAAGTGAAATAGCCAATAGGAATCTAGCTATGCATTCCTATTGTTTTTTTAATTATTATTCTGACGGCAGCAGAACTGCCCGGCCAATAGAAAACAGTTGGGCGTAGCTAGCTGTCACTGCTAGCTCCGCCCAATCGTTTTCTATTTTATTTTTTCTACTTTTTAAACTGTTTTTCTATTCTGCTCGGTACCACAGAGGTACCGAGCAACATAGCCGAGCCGAATGCCGCCCGGCGGCATTCGGCTATTCACTCACTGCTATTCGGCATCAATGAGAATAGACCGAACAGCAGCGAGTAGCCTGCCAGAGGTTCGGCTTAGCCGATCCAGATGTTGGAGTCGAACTCCTTCTGCACTTCGGGTCGGCCGAACATGCTGGGCATGTTTGGCTGACCCGAAGCCACACGAAGCAAGATGATGTACAGCTGATTTCAGCCGATATACGGTTCGGCTCACTTCTCTTTGGGTCGGTTGTTCACTCGGCTGCCTACCGCAGATTAGTGAATAGACCCCTAAGGCCCCTTTCACATGGTCAGATCAGGAGAGGATCCATGCACAATCAGGTCTGGCGAAACAGAACTCTGATCTATTTAATTTTCCGAACCTGACCGGAACCTGGGGGTAACTGGATGTAAATGGGTGCCCATCTGTTTAGATCCGGCTGCCCACAGACTAACATTGGGTTTCCAATTAGTTCCGCCTGAAAAACTGACAGGTAAACCTGATTGTAAACTCCGTTTGAAAAGCTCTAACTCCTGCAACAGTTGTATCAATGCATTTTTCTCCCATGTTGTGTTTAATAGTCCTATAAGCCAGCTCAATCTTTATCATTTAAACTATTATCGCTACTTAATATTATTATTATTATTAATACTATTATTATTACTATTTATTTTTTTATAGAAATAATTTATATAATAGTGATGTTCAAAGGAAGCTTTAAAGAAGCAACAGGAATAGTAGAAGATAGCCTAAAAGCCATAAGAGAAATCGGTAGGCCTCCCCTGCTTTCATTATGGGCCTTTCATGATATCAGTTTGATTTCAACGTATATGTTTACATAAAACAACACTTAGTTATGCCTTTTACAAGAAGCAAGATGATGTACAGCTGATTTCAGCCGATATACGGTTCGGCTCACTTCTCTTTGGGTCGGTTGTTCACTCGGCTGCCTACCGCAGATTAGTGAATAGACCCCTAAGGCCCCTTTCACATGGTCAGATCAGGAGAGGATCCATGCACAATCAGGTCTGGCGAAACAGAACTCTGATCTATTTAATTTTCCGAACCTGACCGGAACCTGGGGGTAACTGGATGTAAATGGGTGCCCATCTGTTTAGATCCGGCTGCCCACAGACTAACATTGGGTTTCCAATTAGTTCCGCCTGAAAAACTGACAGGTAAACCTGATTGTAAACTCCGTTTGAAAAGCTCTAACTCCTGCAACAGTTGTATCAATGCATTTTTCTCCCATGTTGTGTTTAATAGTCCTATAAGCCAGCTCAATCTTTATCATTTAAACTATTATCGCTACTTAATATTATTATTATTATTAATACTATTATTATTACTATTTATTTTTTTATAGAAATAATTTATATAATAGTGATGTTCAAAGGAAGCTTTAAAGAAGCAACAGGAATTGTTTTCTTCAGCTCTATAAGTGCTTCTTGGACTTTTCATCATCAAGCCACTGTTTTCCCATATTTGTAAGACTGCAACCTGGTCTTCTATTCACGCGTTCTCTAAGTTCTACCAGATAGACGTTTGGTGCCATGAGCTGCAGGCAGTCCCCAGTTCTATTTTTGTTTTCTTAACCTGTTTGCTGTTATACCCAACCCCAGGTTGGGCTGTTTTTGGAAGTCCGGAAGATGAAAGACTTTGGATGTCCATCAATGGACAAGAAAGAAAATATGATTTTTGTACTCAGTATAAAATCCTTTTTTTGGAGTCCATTAAGGGACACAGATCCCATCCCAATGTGTATATGATCATGCTCTCAGTACTGATTGTCTACAAAAATGAGGCATGCTGGCAGAGGGAGGTACCATTCTGGGCTGGCTGACAGTTCCCCTTGTGTTCCAGTGTCTTATTCTCCTGTAGGCGGCTGAACTTTTGTGAGGTGAAAAAATTCTTGTGTTCCTCAATAGACTCTGAAAAAAATACATATTTTATCCACCTGGTGGCTCCTCATGCTCATCAGTTTTTTTTTTTTTAAATGTTGCGTTTATTGGTCAAACAATAATCAGACAGACATTCAAATACAAAGTAGTTGTAAAAACATGACATCTACATTGTTATAACAGGATAAAAACAAAAACAAAAAATGACAGATCGGACCACAGGCTGTATAAAATCAGATGTTTTTTGTCTACTGCTAATAAACCATACAACATGTGTTATGTACATTCTGCCCGGTTGGATATCAATAACTTCATCGCCTGAATCTCTCGCGGGGTCTCCACCATGTCCCGCTGAGCCTCAACCCCAACCATAGGCATATGTCTCATATTCTCCGCAGCATAGTTCTGCAAGAGGGCCGGACTATGTGAATGTACCTGTTACAACCCAAGCCTAAATTACGTAGTAAGCAAGTCCCGTGATCTGTAAAGTCCTAGTAATATTAGCTATATTCACCTAAAGGCATTATTGCTGAACATTGCGTGGGACGTGCCCACCCCACTCACCCTGAGTAATCACCTGCGTCATTATCGCTTTAAAAGGTACGCATCTTGTGAGAGAGTGGGTGAAGTCCCACCTCCAGCTGGCATCTCTCAAACTGGACGTATACAGAAAAGTCTAGTAGGGTAAGAAAAGGAGTAAGGAGGGAAGGTAGGAAGGAAGGGGAACCCAGACTCGGCCGTTGACCGCAATGGTACCGTTCTCCGCATGCTCGTCAACCCTCCGCTGGCGGAGTGTCGAGGTGCGCGTCCATCACTACGAGGTAAGCAGGGGTGGTTGTGAAGTGGACCCATGCTCTCCAAACCTTTCGAAATCGCTCTTCATGGTTGTGTATGGAGGCAGTCAGATCCTCCATACGGTAAATCTCTCCTATTATGGAAAACCACATTCTCATCGAGGGGGGACTGCGTTCTCTCCACATCAGGGGGATACATGACCGTGCTGCATTCAGCAAATGGATAGTGAGAGATTTTTTGTAGTTTTTGATGGCCATGGATGTCATATGTAGTAAGCAGACCGCTGGGTCATCAGACAGGTCGCCAATCACCAGCTGGTTAATTGTAGACCGCACCGCCGTCCAGAAGGGTCGGAGGCCAGGACACTGCCAGAAAACGTGTAACATAGTGCCAATATCCTGTTCGCATCTCCAACAAGTCGGGGGAGCGAGCTATTTATTTTGTTAAGGATGTATGGAACTCGATACCAACGGGTCAGGATCTTGTATCCTTGTTCCTGGAATTTGCATGCCAAGGATGACCTGTGTGCTAGGGAGATGATGGTATCCCTTTGTTGTTCAGTGAATGGTCTACCCAACTCGGACTCCCACCTCTCGAGAAATGGGGGACAATATGACTGAGGCGGGGAGCATAGCAGCTTATACAGCATAGATATTGCATGGCGGATTGGAGCCCCTAGATGGCAGACAGACTCGAACTCAGTGAGGCGGCGCGACAGTCCCCCCAACCCGGGTACAGAGGCCAAAAAATGACGAAGCTGCATCGTACTCCATTCATCTAGCCGTGGATCCGTCAAGTTTCGAATAGAGTCAATAGAGAGCCAATTCCCGTCTAAAATAAAGTCAAAAAGGCGAAATCTGTGCACTTTCAATAGTCTCCGTAAGTGACCGTTCTCCATACCAGGTGGGAAGTCGGGGTCCCCTAGCACCGGTGTCATGGGTGATGGGTGAGGGGATATGTTCGAACTAACCAAGGCCGTCCGGGCTACTCTCAGTGTAGGAGCAATCAGAGGGTGTGAGGAAATTGCATCAGGCAGCGGGGAGGTAAGCCACGCAAGCCCCGAAAGCGGCACTCGGTACTCAGAGAGTTCCATCCCCACCCACTGTTTCTCTGCTGCGTGGCAATTCCAGTCCAGCAATCTGGCTAGGTGGGACGCCTTATGATATAATTTGATATCTGGGAGCCCCCCCCCCCC
>NW_017307223.1:542330-575916 GCF_000935625.1 Nanorana parkeri
CCTTGGGGAGTATCAGGATACGATATGCCAACCTGGGACGCTGACCTGCCCACACAAAAGACACGAACAGGCGCCTCAGATGGGAGAAAAACGACTGTGGTACATGGATAGGCATTGCCTGGATGATGTACAGGATCCTAGGAAGCACTGTCATCTTCAGGGCTGCACAGCGGCCAAACCACGATAACGTCAGGCTCTGCCAGTTGGAGAGATCTTGTTTAACAGCATGAAGCAGGGGTACCTAGTTTTCGACGTGCAACTGTCCAGGGTCCGCGGTTATGCGCACACCCAGGTGGTTTAGAGATGACTGGGCCCAGCGAAACTGGAAGGAGGAACGCAGTCTATCTACCTCCGCGGGGGGCAAAGTGATGTTGAGTGCCTCCGACTTGGCCTGATTAACCAAAAAATTGGAGATGGCACCATAGGTATCGAAAGCTCGCAGGAGGGGTGGCAATGAGGTCATTGGCCGGGAGACAAAGAAGACCAGGTCGTCAGCGTATGCTGCTAGTTTATGGGCACCTGATGGCACTTGTAATCCCTCAATTAAATCATCCGCTCTAATAGTACATAGTAGAGGCTCCAATGTGAGAGCAAATATGAGCGGGGACAAGGGGCATCCTTGGCGGGTACCATTGGAGATGGGGAAATATTTAGAGCGAGTTTCATTGACTCTTACCGCCGCAGTTGGGGACGAGTATAAGGCCATGATCCATGCACGCATATGCGCTCCTTGTCCGATGTGGCCTAAGGTGGCCTCCAAGAATCGCCAGTCCACCCGATCGAACGCCTTTTCGGCATCGATGGATAGGAGCAGGAGGGGGCAAGGGCTGCGTCTAGCAGCATGAATAATGTTCAGGACTCTGGAGGTGTTGTCCCTTGCCTCTCTCGCCGGCATATATAGATATATATTTCCCTGCAGATTAGACTATTCCACATGCATGTATTCAGGAAACATAATAATACAAAAAAATCACCAATTCCCAGCTTCATATTTATTGATTATTTGCTCCTTAGGATATAGCACAACTTCTTAGGTTAATTTCATTTCATTACAGGGCAGGTAGGTTAAAAAAAAACTCCTGAGGGTAGAGTATCTTCTATAAATGATTTTACAGCTTTGCCAATTTACTTTGCTCATCAATGATTGTCAGTAATATGAGAAATGACAAAAGTCCTCTTAATATTTACCAAGTGCAATAAATCACATTTTTCGGCTTTTTTTCTTTTCAGAAATATTTGTTTTTGCACCTAATTGAAACTTAAACACCTTAGAAGGCTTCTCTGCAGCCAAGTCCTTTTTGTTGTTGCAGTCATCCATGCTCATAAATAAATACAGTTAACAGAAGTGTGAGCACAGCCACATAATGTGTGAAGTGTTGAGAGACCAGAAGAGTGATAACAAAAAAGTCACATAATGAAACTTTAAAAGCCAGATCTGTCTCCTCCATCCATTAAAAAAATAATTTCTAACTGTCCTGGATGGCTGGTGTGATGCACCTCTGCCATGGCATTGCTTGTCATGGAAAGGGTACTGTATTCTTGACATTTTTTGCAATCCCCCCAAGCTGCCTTTTTTTTTTCTTTCATTTTCTCTCACCCTCTCCCTCTGGATGGGCTAATTCGACCCAGAACTGCGCACGGACGAGGTTTGCTTCCCCTTAGCACTTTTCTTTCCCCCTAGCACTGCCTACGTCCCATTGTAGTTTACTTGCACACTTAATCTTCGGCTCTCTTTTAAAAAGAGGAGGGGGTGTGCAGGGAGAGAGGGATAGGGGGAGGTTAAATCAGTGACATGATCGGTGTAGTGAGGGGAGTCTGACAGAAGCAGCCAGTCCTAACAGTGCGCAGCCTGGGAGTAAGAGACTAGGCAGTATTCTATAGGGGGGAGTCATTTGATTTACAGTAACCTACACAACAAGGCTCTCTGCCCCCAATAAGTCTGATGAGCTCTAGACAGACCACCCTCTGATGCTGGAGAACTCTGCCTTTGGATGGTACCCTGGAAAAAGTTTGGATGTGAAGTGCTCCAACACAGTACCCTGGCACCCTCTCCTGTATACCTGTGAGCCTCTTCTGCTGTGGAATCCCAGATGGCTAGCGGTGAGACAGGACCTCTGATGGATCTGTTCCCTGTGTAGGACACATTGCAAAGAAAAGGTGGCTGGGTTGTCCCTGTGGTTTTTTTTTTTTTTTTGGAAAGTGACAGATGATCCCAGGATTACCAGCGCCACATGTGTGCAGGAGTTGGGTTTCTGGTGGCTTGTCTGGTCAAGGCTTGTGTCTCCTCAGATGTCCAAGAACTTAGGTTCCTCCACGCAATATGCTACCTGCATCAAATCCAGGGAGCCTGCCTGCTGACTCTACCCCACCAGCTGTAAGTTACTCTTCTGTCTATCTCAAAAAGCACAAACAGTCCTGTGTTATCATCCTGTTTCACTAATTGTCCGGTCGACTTATCTCTGGAAGTCCTTGTGGATTGTGTTTGCTTTTTTTTTTTGGATCACTGGGAAGAGAAGAATTTGGAGGACACTGCACTCCATACTAAAGGACTTAGAGGGGAAATCATTACAAGGTTACTATGCAATTGCGACTGCTTTCTTTGTGTTTGATCATTGTGAACTTCTTGGAATACATTGAGAGCCAACACATCCCTAGAGGGAGGCGACATCGAAGAAGTAAGTGTCACTTGCTCAAGCATTCACCTGTTGTGCGTATGACTTGTGTGGCTATCGATTTCTAGCGCTTCATTCTTCATCCTTTATTCTCCTAGGGATGGCAAGGTGCTCTTGTCCCTTTGGGGTGACTGTCCATAGACACAGGTCAAATTGAGACTATAGGTTTCCATAGGCAACTGATTCACTTTTGCTCCAGTCTTTGTAAAGGAATAGTATAGGGTTTGGTGACCCCAATGAGATCTGTCTATGGTGGACTCCTGGCATTTGGTACCTGGCTAGAAGTCTTTTAGCTAATGTTCTTCTGTTTATACTATACATAATATAGTTCTAGTGATGGGTATTATATAAGAAATAAACTACTGATCTCTGGTGTTCAGGAGCACATGCTTGCACATACTTCTACTAACAGGTTCTGTCCATGAGTTGGGGTGAATTAAACGAGTAAAGGACAATATTCATTTACTGCAGTTTAAAAGTTTAGCTGCAACTAGTATAATTATATCAGAAAGGTAGACAATCCTCTTCAGAGTTCACTCGATTTAAAGTCCCTAACCAAATACATGTAAATCTAGTCAAATATAGTAATATATAGCAAATTCTGCAGGTACTGAAAGATGTGGGGGCAAAAAATAGCATTTGATTTGAAATTCTGCACCCCTCTTATCAGATACATATGGAGTTTGTCTTGTTTTGAGTGAGCTGGTTAATAGTTGAAACATATACAGTTTCACCTTATTACCGATGGATCTAGGCAATTTAAATGTATAAGCCCAGGACCACACCAGTGGTAGACATTCAGCTACAGACCAATGGAGGCTGCTGTGTATTAACTCCTATAAAACAATGTAGATCCACCTCTGCCAGTTCTCCTATAGCCTTTGGAGGTGCTTGCACCACCCAGTCATTTTCTAACCCCAATGGATTTGCCATGGACTGTTATTTGGAAGCATTAACCTTTGTGGGGAGGACACCGTTTTGTCCCGCACGCACAGCTTATGCTAATACCTAACACTGATGGGACACTATCAACAAAGTCTTGTAATGTCTCCTGATGATAACAAAGACATGGCATTGAATGGGTTAAGTTTATTTGCTCAGCATATCTTTGGTGATCGCTGGTAATTAGTTTGTAATTGCAATGTCTCTCTACTCGCTAGCAAATCCTATTACAAACGAAATCATTGCCTGAATGCCTCTGAGGTTGTCTGTAACGAAGATCCCATCCGTACAAGATGTTTGCAGTTATCCCAAGCAGCACATACCTCGTTTCTAGATATCTGATTTACTTCTTGAGGACTCCTTGACACACCCCTTGGCTGCCGGAAAGAGATCTGGAGATTATTATTTGCAAGGAGTTTACTTATAATAAATGGTTATATTCCAGCATCCAGGATCTGGCAGTGGTTGCATGCATATCTCTCTACCTGCCCCCTATGGCTTTCAAAAGTGGCGACAGACAGATAAGCTTGGCTAGCACAGGGTCATAAAATGCAGACCTGGCGACCAAGGCAGGCTTACCTTGTGCTGTCATCCTCTGTGTTCCTGGTGAGGGTACATGTCAATCAGATTAAGATAGTGGTAATAAAAGTCAGGAAATTCCAGGCATTCTCCCTAAGAATATTTGATACACGTGTGTGATTTCCTTAGATGCATTGCATCCCTTCTTTGTAGTGCCATGTTGCCTGTCTCTCCCTAGATGATTAGGAAGGAAGGTCCATGTGTTATCCTGACTTGTTTGCTATAATACCAGCAGCTCAGCAAGAGACCTCAGTGTGTTTCTCCCAAACTGCTTACAGATGGTACATGAAGTGTGGAAAGTGTGTGAGGGAAGTGATGCCCTCCAGCAGGCAAGAGCAACTTGTTTCTCTAAGCCAGCCCTTCTCAACTAGGGTTTTGTAGAACCCTAGGGTTCTTCCAGAGGATGCTAGGGGTTCATTGAGAAGAGGTAGATATTTATCTCACACTTATACTAATCATCAATGTAACTGACTTACACACTTCTACACTGACCAGCACTATAGGGTCACTTCTACACTGACCAGCAACATAAGGGGTCATGTCTATGCTGACCAACAATATATAGGGGGACATTTCCACTGTCTGCTAATACAAGGGGACACTTCTCCAATGAACAGCAACATTAGGGGTCACTTCTATACTGGCCAGCGATATAAGGGGGAACTTTTCCACTGTTCACTAATATATTAATATAAGGGGGCACTTTTCCACTGACAAGCAAAATAGGGTCACTTCTGCACTGACTAGCTATATAAGGAGTCATGTCTATGCTGACCAACAATATAATGTGGGACTTTTCCACTGACTGCTAATATAAGGGGACACTTCTGCACTGGCCAGTAATATAAGGGGGCACTTCTCCACTGACCAGCAATATAGGGTCACTTCTACACTGACCAGCGATATAAGGGGGAACCTTTCCACTGTCTACTAATATACTAATATAAGGGGGCACTTCTCCACTGACTAGCAATATATGGTGTCACTTCTACACTGACCAGCAACATAAGGGGTCATGTCTATGCTGACCAACAATATATGGGGGGACATTTCCACTGTCTGCTAATTCAAGGGGACACTTCTCCAATGAACATCAACATTAGGTTGTCACTTCTATACTGGCCAGCGATATAAGGGGGAACTTTTCCACTGTTCACTAATATATTAATATAAGGGGGCACTTTTCCACTGACCAGCAAAATAGGGTCACTTCTGCACTGACTAGCTATATAAGGGGTCATGTCTGTGCTGACCAACAATATAATGGGGAACTTTTCCACTGTTTGCTAATATAAGGGGCACTTCTCCACTGACCAGCATTATTAGCAGTCACTTCTACACTAGCCAGCGATATAAGGGTGAACTTTTCCACTGTCTACTAATATACTAATATTATTTTATTTAATTTCATGATTAATATTGAAAATATCTTTGTCATATCTAGCAAGGGGGTGTTGTAAAATGATATGCCCTGAAAGTATAGCACATTCTTTATTATTTATTGATCACACTAATGTATACATTGAACTGTAGGTATAATGTTTAGCAGGGGTTCCCTGGGAGCTGAAAAAAAGGTTCTTTCAGGGTAAAAAGGTTAAACGGCTGCTCTAAGCTTTTCCTAACTGATCAAATCTCCAGACTTTGCCTTGTTAAGCATTTGTGGATGCAGTGTGCTGGGAATGATAGAAGCGTGTGTGGCTGGGAGATAACTCTTAGAGGCTCATGTTATCATCCCAACATCCTATAGAAATGGTGAGGCTGATTGTTGAGAAACAATAAATTGTGTGAATATTCACTTCAATTATCCAATCATGTGAAAAGCAAAGTCTTGCTTATTCATTTCATCTGAGCATGATTGGATAATTGAAGCAAATTTTCACACAATTTTTTTTGAGAATATTTTCAACCCTTTTAGTAAATCAGCCCAGGTGCTAGAGGTTGTACTCTGCTGTCAGGATTTGTCTAAATTCTAATACAATACTAAAATGTTATAACTGAGCCTTACAGCTCAAAACAATAGCCTGCTAAAATTGTCACAAAAGTATCTTTGTAATTCTATGCTCTATCCATCACATTCATCTTCACTATCTTCATTGCTGTATATTTAGTAGTTTCATCAGCTACATATAAGTCATGTAGACATAATGAGGATGATTAACTAAAGGAGTTGAGAACCTTCACTCAAAAAATGTGTGAATTGCAATTGAATTGTGATTGGAAATTATTTAGTAAATCAGCTCTACTCACTTTAGACATGTCTACACCAACTATTATATATTATAGAGTTTGGAAATGCATTAATAGAGTTCTACATGAAGTCGATCTAAAGCCCACTACAGGTAGGGATTCAAGTGTATCTAAAATCAAATGCTTTATTTAATGTTTTGGAGAAATCAAGGAAGGGTTAAACCCATTTGGAGCTTTTTGCTATATGAGTCCCATTGAGGACATTTCCCTACACTTCCTGCCCTGGAGTCACAACAACAGTTAATTGGAAATCCCCTCTTAGACAGTTGTCTGCAGAATAAATGTCCCCCTGACAGTCGTCACCAAGACCATTAGAGAGGGTGACAAAACAAACAAAAAAAGGTTTTTGCCTTTAGATACACTTTAATGGTACCTCAACGTGCCTGATTTTAAACAGTATTACAAAGCAGCTCAATTAGTTAGGCTCCTAGACTGGACGTTCAATGCCTCCCATAAAGGATGGGTGACATTAGAAGTAGACTTGAGTAATACCCACCTCTCAGAATGTATCTGGACTCCACCATATACGCGATAGGAAAATGGTTGTTTTGGGGATTGGTGTGGACAGGGACAGAAATGTGTAAAATTGTCACTTTGTTACAAAGTGAATCAACATTTCTGAAATGATACTTTGGGTTATATAAATGCATGATCCACTGTGTAGGTGGAGTAGTGAACTGTTATTTAGGTTATAAGGAATACAAAAAAAAAAGATATGTAGGTAGGGATTCAAGTGTGTCTGTCTATCTATCTATCTATCTATCTATCTATCTATCTATCTATCTATCATAATATCAGGGCAAGTAGATAGTGCCAACATCCTTCAGGAAACTTTTGCCACCTGGCACTTTATTTTTAATATTAGCAAAATGCAATTGTGCCTTATACTTTGCCAAGAACTTTTTTTCAAATATATTTTTCAAGAGCTTTAATTTTTCTTTTGATGTGGTTATATAGTGTAAGCATTGCTACCCAATAACATAGGTATTTGAAGCTAGCATCATCTTGACAGTGGATGGTGACTTTAAAATATATCAGCAATGGCCAGTTTATCAGTTCAATTTCTCTAAATCATTACATTTTGTGTTTTGAGTTACTTAGCTCAGTTTCACTTAAAGAAGACGGATGTCTATCTTTAAGTAACTCAGTTAAAGGGGAATCTGAATCCTCAGCTGTTCTCCTGCTCATTTTCATGTTATACAAGCAGAAAACACGTGATAATGTGGTGTGTAATAATGGAAAAAATTACAGGAGCGCTCTGCTACTGTCTTTATCACTGTGACCACATAAAGGATGGAACAGAGTCACTGCCATCAATTCTGTGTCTTCTAGCGCCCTCTAGTGAGGGATTGTGGAAATGTCAGGTACCACTAATTCTCCCTTGTAATGTGGTGTGAATTCACTACTAAACCTCATTTAAATGGCCATAAACATTGCTAAAAGAGTGTATCTCACTTGTGTAGTTCTGACACTCATGGTTCACCTCCTTAATTCAAATCACAAAGGGAGTAAAGCATATATTTCTTTAGAAATACCTATCCAAAAAAAAAGAACATTATTCTTAAAGTTTACTGGCAGCAAAAAACACACTTGTGGGTCAGTGTAGAAAGTGATCAAATATGCATGTTTTTTGTTTAATTCACAACAAATGTTTGACACCTGACACATACTACAAGGAGCAGTTCAGTATAGTGTTCTTTGCGCTTAAATATTGTAGGGTTAAGGTGAATATTGGGGCTAAAATAAACCATAAACAATACATTCATGTTTTCCCTTGTTTCATCCCTTTAAAAATGATACAAGTACAAAAAAAATACTTATTGATCTACTACAAATACAGTGTACTACTAACTTATTTTGGGCTGACAACACAGTGCCTTTGCTGCTCTAATATCCCGGCCAGCATTGTCAGGCCTGCCTGCTGTCCTACAGAACTATTTTGTCTATCCCCCAACCCTCTCTGTCTTACTCCACATGCTTACATTTATTTATTTCCCAGAAAAACAATGCTGCTGCTTTGACTTGAGTCTGCACACATACTATATGTAGGTAAAGGGCTCTTGGGAGAAGTAATTCTGGATATTAGTAAGAAATTACTGCCCAGTAGCTGCCTCTGCAAACATTTTACAACAGGGGGAGAGGGAGTTTTGGGGGTAACCTTAGGTAATGCCTGCACATACCCTTTAACAAATCATAGGTTTTATACTGTTTCATGCACGAGTTTGTATGTGACAGTTTACTACAAGTAGTGACTATTTAATACTATATACCAAAAGAACATGTTCCTTTACCTGGATATTTCATGCAAATACATTTTACAGGCCTGCTGAAAAATGTGGAACAAATAGCAGTGGGTTGGGAGTATTTGTTGAAATCTTCTAAGCTTAAGTGTTGTGTGCAATAGCCATCACATCCTAATTACTGTGTCACAAGCTGGAGTCACTTCTCCAAATGCCAGAGTCACACTCTTGCATAATATGAATGCTTATTTACACGTAGACTATAGACACCTCATTTTCCTTTTGCTTTATTGGAGCTTGAAGCCATTGGGGACTAAGCACTAGTATTTGTTGATGAAAGCATTTTGAAGCAAAGATGTTTTTAGCTCCATCTAGTGGCCATAATGTGGTATTTTCGTAATATCACTTTCGACTTGGAAAGAAAACATACTAGGAAAGTTAATTTTCGCCTCCATTCGCACAGAATGGGGACGAATTTGAATTCGCAGGACGAAGGTTTCTAAATACCCTTCTTAGTGTGGCTTGCAAAACACAATACTCAATGCAGAGAAAAAAAATGAACAGAAATCAATATTAAGGTTCCATTTTTACTAAAACAACAAATCTAGTTTTTCTAGAGCTGCTATATTGCACAGGAGACAGGATGGATCCTGTGTGCGGCCGAGCATGGACACCCACACCCGCATGGATGTGCAGCTCGGGTGAGCATACAACAGCGTACGACCGCATCCTCCCATAGGGAAGGACAGGCTGCTGCGTACAATCACACGCAGCACCTGTCCTTCTCGGGAACTACCCAATATGGTCGTGCATGGCGCACGGATCTGTATGGCCCCACTCTAGGCTGTGTGAATGAGGCCTTACTGGGTAGATGTCCAATAGTTTGGGGGGAGGAGCTATATTGTCAAAAAGATGACTGGTCACACAAACTCCCACGCGTACATACATCTTGTGTTTGATCTTTTAATTGGCCACTCACAAGAGACATCCATACGAACATTATCATTTTATTAGAGACATCTGACACACCTTTAGAATGAACATGTATGTCTATAGTAAAGGATGGGGGAGGAGCATGTAGATACCTTCAACACCAACTAATTTTAGAGAAAAATAACTGTCAGAAGGTTTTCAACCCTGTTAAATCATTGAAAAAAATGTACAGAAGTTTTTGAAGTCACCCACACCCACTTCTATTAGCTAAGCTGGTCAAGCTTCACAATGTAGAGCAATCCAAAAAAACATATGACCCTGAATATAAAGTAGAGTTGTCTTTCTCATGTAGGCTGTGCTGCCTGGCTATTAGTATTGTCACTGCTGATTCACAAGCCTATAGATTGTCAATGAAAGCCTGGTCACACCTAGTCCTGCCCACTGCTTTCTAGATTGACAGCCTTTCCTGTGTTGCTGAAACCTTCCCATTGTGAGCTGTAGTGTCTGAGAAAGGGAGCATGTGAGAAACATATATAGAATGATTTGGCTCAGTCAGGATAGGTAAATTAATATTTTTTGTTTACTTTATGAGACTTGTGCATCACATAGAAACTGGATTTGGTACTTGTTTAGACTGTCATACAGAAGCATTTAGTTGTACTTTAACTGCAAGTGGATGATAACAAGTGCTTCAGGTAGTCAGAGGCTCTTGATATTTCACACAAGGAGATTTTCAAATGTGTAAAATCTTCCTGTGATCTGATCCCTTGACTTTTATTATTATATGGGGAAGGAGGAGCGTTGCACTAAGTACCAAAGGTCAGTTATCTCCCATATATCTCTAGGTAGGGAAATATCTGGGTGTCAATTGCTGATGAGGGTGGGGATAGTCTCAGTCTTGATACTTGAGAAATCCCCTAAGGATATCCACGGCATGTGATTTGAGTATGGTGTCAGCTATACCATGGCTGTTAATTCTGTCTAAATAACTAATTCTGAGGTTTTAGAAGCTGCTTTTGCTTTTTATAGCAAACCCATTTTAACAGTTCAGTGTTGTGGCAACCCATACAGGTATACACCACTAATTATTTTTAGTTATTTGCAAAAATAAAACACAATGGATTGCTGGAAAACATTTACATGTAATCTGAGGGCAAACCAAAGTACATATACCTCATGGCATACTTCAGATCAGGTTACCCATATCAGGAAGTACACACAAAAACACTAACTTCTGCAAATGTTACATACTTAAAATGACACTAAACTCAGGCGTTAAACCATAAAAATGCATTCATGTACCATAACTATTAACAAAAATGTAGCATATTTGTCTATCACTTGGCTGTAGATCCCCAAATCATCTCTAAATTGGTGCTGACACTGTCCTTCCTTCTGGAGGGTGGCTACTTTTGTTCCCCATGGTCCCTGTGTGTGTTGTAAAGTAGCCACCACTCCAAGCTCGCTTCTGTGATGGACTACAATCCCAATATAAATTAGTAAATTAAATGTGAGATTGTAGTCCATCACGGAATGGGCTTGGAGCAGTGGCTACTTTACAACACACACAGGGACCATGAGGAATAAAACTAGCCACCCTCCAGAAGGAAGCACTGTATCAGTGCCAATTCAGAGATGATTTGAGGATCTACAGTTGAGTAATACACAAATAAGATACATTTTTGTTAATAGTTAAGGGACTTGAATGCATTTTTAAGATTTAATTCCTGAGTTTAGTGTCAATTTAAATAAAGTAAAGCGGAGAAAGAAAAATGGGTACATTTAAAAAAGTAAAATTTTTAAAACTCCTGTCAAGAAAATAATATGATGAAAAAAGAGTTAAATTGAATCACTATAACAAAAGCCAATGTGCAAAGTCATAAATCAAAGGGACAACGTAGATTTTAGATTACTGTACTGAGATCAATGTAAGATGAATTATATGATGTGTTCATATGGGTAGTTAAGCTTTGCACCGTGTTTTATTTAGCAGTTCTTGTAAATGTGGTGCATAGAGACCATTTAGCACTTTTGTACTGTGCATAATATCTGCCTTTATATAGCCATCTCCCCATATATATGACAGGAAAACAGCTACAGATGGCAATCTTCTATTGGTGCTTCATATTCTTACATATGGGATATGTATGCTCTGACTTACATACATCACCCAATGTGCTTATATTTGGCGCTTCTCTGCGTCTGAAAAAAACAAATTAGCGTGCTCATTTATGAGCAATACATAAAATAACATAAGAAATACAACATATTTTCTTTTTTATGTGATTCTCACAATATATAACTCTGGAACTGAAAATGTGGAAAGTATCTGGTCTGCAAGCTATTGCCTTTAAGCAATGTAGAAAAATGTTATGTTGTTTTAGAATAACTTACTTAAGAACCATTATAAATTTCCATGCATTAATTTTAGGAGGTAGTAAAAATTCCAAGCCTATTCCTCCCCATCTGTAACATGCAATGTCTCCTTGCTGGCTCAATGCAAGAGATCAACTCAGCTACATTCCACAATTAACATGTGGATTCCATTCTGGACCTTCTCATTTATTACATACTGACTCTCTCTCTGTTTTTCCTTTTTTGTTATATGTGCCCTGCATTAAAAGCTAAACTGAAGGTATTTCAAACTGCTTATTCTAAGAGATACAGCATATAGGAAACAAAAGTTAATAATGCTAACACTCATTCAATAATATAATTTGTTAACTGAGTAGGAATTGTGCAGTTAAATTAAATAATAAATAAATATATTTATATTTAATAATTAAATAATGTATTTTACACCTTATGCTGGCTTTTTCTTCACTGAGAGTTTAAACATTTTAGCAGAGATTATACATTTAGAGGTACATGTATAAGGGAAAGTTGGTAAGTACACGCTAATATATGTCTAAAAACATTGTGCTGGGGTATGTAGACATATTTAAAAAATAAGGACTACTTATAGACATGGAAATTATAATGAATGCCTTTGATCAAGGATTTTTTTTAGAATTTGGCCTTTTATTATTTTGTATTGTATGTATGAAATATATAATTCAGGACTTGCTCATAAAATGAATGGTATTTATTATTCCATTGATTTAAGAGAGTGTAAAAGAAAACTGTATTTAAGTCTATTTGGTACATTCCAGGGCGCCCAAATTGGTGATCCTAAAGGCGCCTTTCAGACACAGTGCGGCTAGAACACGCTCTCCAACTATATCATTGCTTGTCTACATTCGCGGTCTTGGTTTCAAGAATATCTTTTATGAATTATAATGATGTGGCCTCTTCTGAGCCAGGCCTGTTGTACTTACTATGAAATCTTATGCTTCACTATTCCGATAACTGGGTTTACTGAAAATACATTAACATTTTACAACAAACATGAACTCGATAGAAGTACTAAGTGCACAAAACATTTTCCCTGACTAGTTGACTGTAAAAAAAAAATCAAAATTAGTCTATATCTTATTTTTTACCAATTGCCAAGTGCTAGGTTTCATTAAACTTTCATTAAACTTATGCCTTCAAATGTTAAAACACGTAACGCTTTATGGTAATAGTTACTGCAACTGGATTCCACAAAACCTAAAACAAACTGGGCACTGATTTAGAATGCATCTAAAGAAATGACAACCTTGACACAAGGCTATAAAACATGTCTAAAGGTAACAAAAAGTAGAAAAGTTGGTGCGGTTGTCAAAGATTACCAAAGGGTACAACATATTTTTGGCACCTTGGCAAAAGTGCTGTTAATATAATGATCACAGCGCTACATCTAACCACATGAATTTAAAAAAGTTCTACAAATACTCAGTGTAACTTTAAAGTTTGTCTATTTATTAAATAGGTTAGTTGATGTGGTATAATGAAATATCGTGACGTGCATCCAACATTGCTATGAAAAGAAGGAATGGAGGACAAGAACCAATGTATTCCTGTGCTTAGCACCACTACAGTCCCAATATATAACCCACATCACATTATCAGAAAAACACTCTCATTGTATAAATAGGATGTTGCCATATACTGCACTTGGCTTTCATTACATGATCTTAAGACAGGGATTTACCCACCAAGTAAAATGTATTACTGTTTAGCAATTATCAAAGATTGTTACCAATTAATGTAATTTACCCTCTCTTATGCTTATAATGCTAAATGCAATAATTGTGTTTTACATCGGATGTGCTGATAGCTTTATTTAAGCTGCCATAGACTTCATACATCGAAGGCAGTTGGACATGCTGGCATGATCAGGTCAGTCATGTTTATTACTTGGGTTCTGCCACTATAAACAGGAATGCTCATCTTCACAGGAAATGTTTAAGGAAATAAGATTGTGTCGCAGTGTCTTATGAAGAGAAAATAGTTTTCTGTGTTTAGTTGAGCGGTTCTCTACAGACATAAGAGCTATTCAGGTGGATCAGGTAGTGATCCTCTCATGTCAAGACTTCTCAGTGGAAAAAACAATTGGCAGTATATTTGTGTACTTCGGTATAAACTAATTAGGCCCAAAATACATGGGCTTTTTTATCTGTACAATCTCCAGATACTTTGGAGTTACAAAACGAATCACAAAGTTACTGGCAGAACTACCAGGGTCGAAGTGGTTGCATATGCGACCGGGCCTTGAAGTTTCGCCACTGAGGGGGGGGCTCGGAAAGAAGAGGGACTGGCTGGCATGTAGAGCAGGGCCTAATGAGCTGAGAGCGTGCTGCCAGATAGCCCTCACCCGTCCATCTACTGTGTCATTGGAGTCCCTTGGTGCCTCAGCGTCCAGTACCCCCCGAGAGACTTCAGTGACACGGTAGTCAGATGAGGGAGGGCTATCTGGTGGCATGCTTTCCGCTCATTAGGTCGCACTCTCCTTGCCGGCTCCTTGTGAGGAGAATACAGCTGCTTACCACACCTACCTGCTGCTTTACCGAGATGGCTGATGTCAGCGGAGAATGTAGCACTGGCACGCTGAGCGGAGGAGCCTGGGCTGTATGACGGTGTGATGTCACGGCTGAGGAGAGCTGGAAGCAAACGTTGTGAGGTATTGTTGATAACCAGAACGAGAAACAGAAAAACAAAAGGGTGCAAAACTAGGTCAGCTAACTGACAAAACAGGAAAGGTGACAGGGAAAATAATGTGTATATATATGTAAAACCACTTACTTGTGTGGGTCTGGGAACCAGGAGCAAACCGGCCTGTGAGGAGGATCAGGGTGTCCAAATTGTGTGTGAATGCTGGCTGGTGTGTAGCCTGAGGTTACTTATCCCAAGGGGAAGGGGGAGACAAGAAAGGAGAGTTGGACAGGAGGCAGGTGATGGAACGAGGGGTTGGTCCGTCCACCTGACGCTGTAGTGGAGGATTATAGCTGTGTACAGGAGAGAAGTCTGGCTGTGCTACTGTGGTCCCGGCTTTAGATGGTGCGGTTCAGTCTATAGAAGGACCGGAGCTGAGTAATATACCCGAGCCGTGATGACGGCACTAGAGGGGAGCCGGCAGGGCGGTCAGCGGGATGGCAAATGTTCGAGGCAGTGACTGTCATGGGTAAGGATCAAGAGCAACGTGTTTCGAGGAATGATACCTCTTTCTCAAGCTCGAAAAGGAACATATGAAAAGGAACACAAGATATGTTCCTTGGGACAAGTAACCTCAGGCTACACACCAGCAGGCATTCACACACAATTTTGGACACCCTGATCCTCCTCACAGGCCGGTTTGCTCCTGGTTCCCAGACCCACACAAGTAAGTGTTTTTTCATATATATACACATTATTTTCCCTGTCACCTTCCCTGTTTTGTCCGATCCAGTCAGTCAGCTGACCTAGTTTTGCGCCCTTTTGTTTTTCTGTTTCTCGTTCTGGTTTTCATATCCACAGTCACTCCTCCTGGGTTTCAGGGCTGCATACTAGTTAGGGTCACATTATCTACCTCCCCAAGAGCGCTGTTTGTACGATTTGTGTTTTTGAGGTATTGTTGATGTGAAGGAAGGTGCTTCCTTGTGTGTGACAAATTCATCTATAGCAGCCCAACACTGCTCAGCTGATATAAGCACTGGCAAAACTACCAGGTTTGAGTGGTCGCACATGCAACCAGCTCCTGGCATTCCGACACCTGTGGGAAGGGCCCAGAAATGAAGAAGAGGGCCCAATAAACACCTAGGTGGGGGGTCCTTCATGGTTTCTTGCACTGTGGCCCTAAGGTTTCTAGTTAGACCTCTGCACAAAGTTCTTTGACTATCAGCATAATTTTAAGGTCCATCTCTATGACTGACATGTGGTCATAAGCAACCATAGTCTGTATTTAACTAACTAAATGAAGATTTACAGTACACCACACAGTTTCCATATAAAGAATAGATATGTCTGAGTTCCATCTGAAAATGCATATACACTGCAGTTTACTCTACTCCACTCTGGCTTCTGTTTAGATAAATTAGGCTTCTGATGGGTACATTTATTTCTTTGACAGATTTTACCGAATGTTGTCCATTCGTATTTCTCTATTTTGTATTTTGTTTCCGGTGATCTTTTATCATGAACCTTGCTGAGAGGAATCTTAAGTGTGTCATCAGTAATTTTCAATGGTAATGTAATGGCGGTGATTTCTAACAGTCTTAAGTCACATGTTCCCAATCACTGCATATCTTATGCAGTACATCTACAGCATGTTTGTAGTCTCAGGCCATCTCCTGTAGCACCTCTGCAGTCTCTGGCCATCTCCTGTAGCACCTTTGTAGTCACTGACCATCTTTGAAAGCAAGCCTGCAGTCTCTAATCAGCTACTGAAGTATGCCTACAGTCTCTAACCATCTAGTATCTATGTCTGCAGTCTCTGACCATGTTCTGTAGCATGTCTATAGTCTATGGCTTTCTCCTGTAGCACCTCTGCAATCTCTGATCATCTCTCATAGCATGTCTGCAGTCTCTAATCATCTACTGTAGTATGTCTACAGTCCCTGATTATCTAGTGTTTTATGTCTGCAGTCTCTAACCATGTCCTATAGCATGGCTGCAGTGTCTGACCATGTCCTGCAGCACCTCTGTAGTCTCTGATCATCTCTGATAGCATGTCAGCAGTCTCTAATTATAATCTGTAATAAGTCTACAGTCTCTGGCCGTCTAGTGTACTATGTCTGCAGTCTCTGACCAGGTCCTGTAGCATGTCTGCAGTCTCTGGTCATCTCCTGTAGGACCTCTGCAGTCTCTGACCATTTCTGACAGCATGTGTGCAGTCTTTGATCATCTCTGATAGCATGTCTGCTGTCTCTGGCCATCTTCTACAGCATGTCTGCAGTCTCAGATTATCACTTGTCACATTTCTGCAGTCTCTGACCATCTACTGTAGTATGTCTGCAGTCTAACAGTTATAGAAATGTAGCAGAATATACACTGAAAAGTATGCATAACCCTTTTGTGATGGCAGGTGCCACACTTGAAACCCCCTTTGTCTAGTAGGTTGACCATTATAGATCTAGGAAATATCAGGGAGAGTTTCCAGTATGCAGAATTAGTTTGAAAAGCATATAAAATGTTTGGTTTGGTCCATAATATCAGGCTTTGATCATCTTTTCCTATGTCCTGTGACTGAATTTTGAATTGTACTAACCGGTGTATAATATATACCGTATTTTACCGTACAACGTTCTTCGTCTGCTCAAATGTTGAGTTCCTATGGGGGACCTTGACGGGTCACGGTCCCCCAGAGGAGCGGTGGACCCCGGAAACCACGGCGGGGGGCGGACACGATCGCCGCCGCTCGATTTAATACAAGGGATCTAATTAGATCCCTTGTATTAAACGAGCAGCCGCTCCCACTGTACATTCAGCTCTGCTTGTCACAAGCAGGGCTGAATGTACAAAAATAAACTACTCGCCCGGCGCCTGAAACTGCATGTCCCGGGTGTCGGGTGAAAGGTATTCGCTCCAGGCATATTTCCCCCCTCATTTTGGGGGGAAAAAAGTGTGTCTTATGGAGCGAAAAATACGGTATATATATATTTCTAGTTATAGAACTATATGGTTATTGATATATAGTTCATAATTCAGGCTGTTATACAGTGGTATACAGTACTAAGGCATGCAACTAAGCAATTTAACTGACTATAATAACTACACTGGTGAATCAACATGACTTCATAGATGAGCAGTGCAGAGAATCATGCTTAGCCTCAGCTATTTAAATGACCATTGTCGTAAAACTTTGTGTGATGATTTTACTGCAGCTGACAAGTTGAGAACAGCAACTCACAATTCATCTGCCTTTTTTTTCTTAAAAATAGTTCTCTTTCTTTTTTTAGGATTATGAGGCACAAAAACAATGGGCATAAACAGTCTACATGTATATATGGATAATTCTATTTAATGTAATAATGTGTTATTTATTGTTTATTTTTAAAACTATAGCAAATGCAGTGAACATTAGAAAAAACATAAAACTTCATGTCCAACCTGGCAAAAAAATATATTTTCTAGAAAATGGCGAGTAATACAACGGGGATATGATGATGATGAAGATGATTATTATTATCAAATATTTTTATTGCTGTCTGTGTCCTTGTAGCAGATTTAAACTCACTTGCTGTCTGGTAAAATTAGAACACCGTGATAGGGAAGGGCTGTGTTACTGTGCTTTTCTTCGCTTCAGAACCACTTCTCTCCCCATCCAAGTCAATGAGAATGCAACAGTAGCTTGAAGTAAGTAAGGAAAGTAAGGAAAGCAGCAGTAAAAATTCACCAGTGGTACTAATGCTTCCTAACTCTATCCAAAAGTTTAAAAAAAAGGTTTAGACAGGAATTATACATGAAATCTTTTCCATTTGCTGGTTATAATTTCTGTTCAAAAATTGGCTCCTGGCAAAGTGCCTAGCAGGGATAAGTGAATTTGCCCAGGCTTGGTTTGCAGGAGGTTCTGTGAACCCAGCGGGAAATCCGGAAACTCCGAACTTTACCCCATTGAAGTCTATGGAAGGTGATTCATGTTATTTTTTTAGGGCTAATAAGCAAACTGTTGTTCTAAAAATAGAGCATGAGGAGCTGGACACTGCTCTGCAACAATACAAAACAACTTTTTGATCAAATACCATTCAGCAGGAAATACGTTCTTTGTATGCGCCTTAAAGTGTGACACTTACAAAACACAAATCCTTTAGATAGCTTGACTTCCTTTAAGCTGCACATAATGTTACTGAACAGTATGATATAGTCCAAGGGTAGGCAACCTTGGTACTTCAGCTGTGGAGAAGCTACAAATCCCATCATGCTTCTGCCTCCAGGAGGCATACCTGTGGCTGTCAGAGTCTTGCAATGCCTTATGGGACTTGTAGTTTTAACACAGCTGGAGTGTCAAGGTTGCCTATCCCTGATGTAGTCCTTTAAAAAAAAGGGGGCTAAATGGCATGGGTTTGCCCTTAGGACTCCACCCAGACCCTTATCCAAGCAGTTTAATGTAAATATAAAAGAAAAAGTATTGTATTTACATTACCAAAAAATGCATTAAATCCAGTGACAATAACATCATCAAGTTATGTAAATCCTTCGTCAATCATGGCATCCATTGATGTAATCCATCCTCAATCACGATGATCCGACCCTGGCCAATCTTTACTTGTCGCACATTTAAGGCTAAATTACAGATCCTGGGTAGGGTTGCCACCCGTACGGGTTTCACCCGTACAACCCGGGTTTGGAATCACGTGCCCGGGTCTGTGGCCACCTCCCGCCCGGATGGGTGACTTAATTGATCAAATATGGTTCATATGACATCACAGACATTACCCGGGATCTACACTCAGAGCCGAAGCTGGGGGGCTTGGAGGGCCATGTGCCCCCGGGTGTCACTGGGAGTGTGGATGAACTTCTCCCTTGAGCAACTGTGAGCTTTTGCCCTGTGTGACAGAATGTCTAGCTTCCCCACTGTCCACGCCTATCTGTCTACATTATGTGCGGATGAAAACCAGCATTAGTTCAGTGGGTCCACAAACCACAAGCAGACTGGGGTCATCTCGAACTCATGTCCAACCGTAAATCAAAGCCCGTTCCTACTGTCTATTTGGCTGCAGTGGTAATAATAGCACTGGTCTGATGGAGAAATAAACAAAAACATCACTTGCCTAGCAAGTAACACCCTCCTCATGCTTTGTAAATGTAATCAGAGATGGGGTTATGTCAGCGGATACCTTGTTTTGTCTCATGGGAGCTGCTGTATTCCAATGCAAGGGAAAACTTTTAATTTCCCTGGAGTTGGGCTTTAATTATTATTTTTGTAATATCTGTTCTGTTATGCAATAGAAAGGGTTAACTGCTCATTTATGCCTAGGGGACAGAAAAAAACCTGTTTTACTTAACTAATTAATTTTACAGCAATGCAGAATAATATGAAGCTACATACTCTGTGTTGCTCACCAGGGCTGTGAGGATCCCAGGATTGTGCAGGGTCTCAGCAGGACTGCAAAGGGGTCTCAGGAGGCTGTGTTCGGTCTCACCAGTGCTGTGTGCGATCTCATCAGGGCTGTGTGCAGTCTCAAGAGGATGTGCAGGCTATGACCAGGGCTGTACAGGGTCTTATCAGGGCTGTGCAGGTTCTCACCAGGGCTGTGCAGGGTCTCAGGGAGATGTGAGGGGTCTCACCAGGCCTGTATGGGTCACACCAGGGCTGTGCGCAGTCTCAACAGGGCTTTGCGCGGTCTCAGGAGGATGTACAGAGTTTGACCAGGGTCTGTGCAGGGTCTTATTAGGGCTTTGCAGGGTCTCCCCAGGGCTGTGCAGGGTCTCATTAGGGCTTTGCAGGGTCTCACCAAGGCTGTGCAGGGTCTCAAGAGGATGTTTGGGGTCTCACCAGGGCTGTGTCTGGTCACCCCAGGGCTGTGTCTGGTCACCCCAGGGCTGTGCGGATCACACCAAGTCTGTGAGGTCTCACCAGGGCTCTGCGCGATCTCGGGAGAATGTGCAGGGGGTCTGACCTGGGCTGTACAGGGTCTCACCAGGGCTGTATGGGGTCTCACCAGGGCTGTATGGGGTCTCACCAGGGCTGTACAGGGTCTCACCAGGGCTGTGTGCAGTTTCACCAGAGCAGTGCAGGGGCTCACCAGGGCTGAGCATAGTCTCAGGAGGATTGCAGGGTCTAACCAGGGCTGTGCAGGGTATCAGGAGGATTTTTGGGGTCTCACCAGGGCTGTGCAGGGTCTCAGAAGGATGTTTTTTTAATATATCTTTGTGAGTTATTTTAGTAACTTTCTATATACATTGTTTGACTCCCCCTTTCTGGATTCTCTTACACAGTGCACAGATCAGACTCAGAGCTGCAACTTTATTTTAGTTTGTGCATCTGATCTCTGTAAAAAGGTGAGGATCAGATTTCAGATTGGCCTATCTTTGTCTTCAGCAGAGATCATGTGAACAGGGCTGGATTTAGTCTCCCTGCCACCCCAAGGCCAGGTTCTGCGATGCACCAAGGCCTCGGTGGCCTTGTGGGGAATCCGGGCCTGCATGTGAACAAATGCTTAGGGGTCTGGTTATGTGACTGAAATGAGCCTGGAGCAGCATTTTCTGCAGAAATCTGAATGTGCAAAAATGCAAAGGGCTGCATAAAAATTGTTGATGCTATATACAGTAAATATGTGTAATAAATCATTAAATAATGCTTTTTTATTTATCTGTAGCTGCAAGACTGTAATACAGATTTAAGTTTAATATTTGCCTAAAGGTCCACTTTACTTATACACATTAGATAATTTTCAATACTGGGTGATGATCTTGGTGTCTGTGGGTCATTACACATTGACACCCCTAGCAGACAGTGACGGAACAATCACCACAGCAACCCAGGTGGCCGCTATGGGGCCCGGGGAACAGGGGGGCCCGGCCAGGACATCCACCTGATGCTGTGTGGGCCGCCTGGGTTGCCATGACATCTCAGGCTGCTGGCTGTCACTGTTGGCTGTGAGGAAGAACACGACGCTGTTCAGATCACTGACAATCTGTCATCTGTGCAGCGGTACATTCCTCCTCACAGCCGCTGCTGAGTCACTGACAGTCAGCAACTGCAGAGGAGGAGGCTGGGCCCAACGTCGGCAGCGAAAGAGGAGGAAGGGCCCGGTGACGGAGGAGGTGGAGGTGGAGAGCGATCAGGGCTGACAGGTAAGAGGGTATGACCAGCCCACCTGAGACCCTGCAGAGCCCACCATAGAGAGTCTATGGTGGGCTCTGCAGGGTCACTCTCAGGTGGGTTGTTTGGGATATCAGGTGGGCGTAACTAGAAATCACAGGGCCCCATACAAAATGTTGTTATTGGGCCCTGTGATTTCTAGTTACGCCCCTGCTAGTAGATCTCTCTTGGGGAAGTTCTCTTAGTTTGGTAGCTTATTTTTCCAGGGGCTTCAGGGGTGTCTGCAATGCACAAAGACATGGAGGACAAAAGAATATCAGTATACATTTCTAAAATATTTTGGCAGCCAGGTTATTTGTCAACATCTGAGCACCCTCTAAGAGTTATAAAATTCTTTCAAAAGTACACTTATTACTCATTACAGTACAGTCTAAGGAACATTTTAGTAGCTAAGTGAAAAAACTAAAACATTAAGGTATACCAACATAAAGCACAGACCCAGAACTACGTTATAAATGAAAATTATGCTTCTGAAGTAGTATTGAGAGTGATATCTCATGTTACTAGATGGGAACTTACATAGCACGTTGCTTGAGATGACTTGCAGTACTCAAATGATCTGTTGTAAATATTTGTGTTAATCCTTTTCGCTGAGATTAAACAAAGTGTAAGCAGCAACTCCAAAGAGATAAGTTCTAGTTAATTTTAGTTACAGTGAAAAGCTATGGCTCATGTCATGCTTGGGCAGAATGGTTTAATGCTCTAAAGAGAAAGAAAAAAAAAAGCGTAATGTATCAGCAGCGCTAAAGAGTGTAGCTGCAGTAATGGGAGTTACACTGTGTTATCATTAGCAACAATAATTGCAGATGCCGGAGACTGTTATTTTAACCGGTGATGCTTCACGGTCTGTATGAAAAACATTTTGGTAAATCACACAGAAAGAATGTGGACATTGCCCTTTGAATCTGTTCTGTTTTTTTTTAATAATAGGCTTTGACTGAAATCTCTGAAAAGGCATTAAGGGCCACTATTATGCTTTAAAATATGCATTAGTAAAAATGTAAAAATATACTCTAGGCTCATGCACAATTTACCAAAAAATGTTGGAATGTTGTAAAAGAATGGGAATGTTGCAAATGTACAACCTGTAACATATCAGATTTACTCCATTCCCTGTGTTTACACTATATATATATAATGCTCAGGAGTACAAAAATAAATGTTTTAGAAATAGTTCATTTTATAGGTAAATATGGAAATTTGCATACTAAAGATTTCATATTTACCATTTGAAGCAAAATTTGTGACACTTAAGCTTAAAGATCCGACTTCTTTCAGGGCTGACTTACTGTTATCTTGTGAACAGAAGAGATATCCTGTGTTGTGCATTATCCTAAATAGCAAGAGATCACATTAGGCACACACAGCCAAATGACTACCTACTCTCCCTCTCATATAACAAAGACAGAACACATGTGGTTTTCAGTTATACAGAAATGGTCAGTAAGTGAGCAGGTATTGCAGAGCATTCTATATTAAAGTGAACCATTACACCCAAAAATTAAATTCTACCAATGCATCCCTCTATGTATGATGATTAATAATAACAGACAGATAATGTCAGGTGTAAAATGCTGTGATTTTGAAATACTTACACTTGCAGAGTATTCACTTCCTGCTTTGAAAGGGCAAAATGACTTTATTTTGTCAAAGCAATGCACACTGGGATTGCCTTGTCATCAGCAGAGTATTGCTGGGAAATTTCATCTGTAATCTCACAAGGTCTCAGGGAAAGGCATCTTCCTTCCCTGAGATGATGTGCATGGTCACATGTCCTAGTCACATGTGTAGTTACATGTGTCAGAGTTCCAGGAAGTAAAAGGCGAGCTAGTAATCTGCCCTTAGTAAACAGGGCCACTGTCAGAAGTCTGGGGAAGAAAAGAGAAATAAGGTATGCACAGAATACAAAGCCGGCAATTATCTAGAAGTATATGTTTGTAGATTGTCAGTACTACACTTTTCTAAAGTAGTGTTTGTTGTTAGTTTAAAGATATGGGTAAAGGTCTGCTTTAAATGTTTATTTTCAAAGTAAAGATGCACAAAAATAAAATGAAAGAAATGCTACAAAGGATTAGTTGGCCAGAAATCATGTCAGCTTCTTTTTAACAACCCAATTTTCCTTTGATGGATTTGTCAAGAATTATTATAAACATGCTTATTAAAGAGACACTGTCTATTTGCACATTCAAGGAAAAGTAACAATGTCTGTGTAAAGCTAACTACCCATACACATATACCTCTTCAATGATACCTGTTTCTTCCTCATCTGTTGGGGCAAAATATAAGGTTTTTCCAGGTATGGGGGAGCAAGTGATCTATTCCCATGATGCAGCACTTGGGCTTAGAGATCAATCCCCATGTCTAAGCACATTCATGTGATGCAAGAGTCCAGACTATTTTGCAAGTGACTTCAATGGAGGAAAGAGCATCAGGAGAGCATTGGAGAGCATTGGAGAGGTGAGAATCAGTGGGGGGAGGGGGGGAGCTTTACACAGGCAATGTCATTTTTTCTGGCACTGACAGTGTCCCTTCAGATACAATCATCCCATTATGGGACTACTTCAAATAAATGATTGAGTTTATTCAGTAAAGTAGTTGTAATATATAAACACCTAGCAACCAATCAGATTTTTAGTAGATTTTTGCCATTGGTAACTTTAATTTCACAGGCTGTCAAGACAGACTGACTTGCACAGAAGCAGTAGTTTAATTCAAAAGTTAAAGAGAAATATGTATTCATTTCATGAAAGTGTAAAACTAAAATACTAACCTCAGAGTCCCTGTGGCAATAGTGCAGCAGTATGGCATATTAGTGAATGGTAGCTGGTCATTGCCCCTGGACCCCAGCTCCCAGTCTTCCCAGTCTTCCCAGTTCTGGACCAGAGCTCCACACCCCTGGCTCCAATCAAAGCTATACTTCTTTGTAATGTACCAGTCTGGTATAAAGTTTCAAATCACCTGCAGCTGCTGAATGATTCACTGGTTTTTCCATGTATAGGGGACACATGAGGCACTATTTCTTCAATGGAGTTTACAGGTCTATCCACCACTGCAGTAGATAAAAGGGGTCTCGCTATCAGTTTGGATTCTTTAATTGATGTACATTATAGAAAACAGATTAGAAAGAGTGAGAGGTGCAAGCTAGGAACTGATTACGTCAGAATAGGATATCAAAAACAAGTGGGTCTAACTCAGTTCATAGAAATAAAGAAGATAGATTTGTAAAATGTGCCACCAAAATGTACTCACATTCCGAGGAAACAATAAAAGAGGTCTTAGTCCAATAGAGCAGCCTTTCTCAACCAGGGTGACATGGCACACTGGTGTGCCTTCTGGCCTCCTCAAGGGTGCCTCAAAGTTTTGTGATAGTGGGACTGATGTGAAGCAGGTAATGAAGACTGATTTGAAGAGAGTTCCTGGTGTAAAAGGGGAACTCTGATGTGAAAGGGGGAGGGGACTCTGATATGAAAGTAAGGCTTCTAACGTGAAGGTGGGTTATTGATGCAAAGGGTGACTCTGATGTGAAGGAGGTGGGAATCTTGATTTGAAGAGGGCACTTCGGTATGAAGGGGAAAACCCACTTTTTTGTGTGGATTACCCCTTAAAATCTATGAGATTTTAGACCAGGTTGCCTCGAGATTTTCCATAATTTTAAAGGCTGCTGTATCTAAAAAGAAAGCTGAGGAACACTGACATAGAGAAAAGAACAGGAATGCACAGTAACCCATAGCAATCAATTACCCAGCTGAAGTTTAGAATTTTTTTGTCATTCAATTGTGCATTTTTGTTACCCAAACAAGTGAACCCCATGACATACAAATATTCTATAACATGTAAACAGGAACCTGTTATCAAAAATGTAATAGTTTGGTAAATATTGTTCTTTTTTTTATAGCCATTCCATGAAACAAGCTAAAAAAGAAAAGCATCTTTAGCAGTCATCTTCCCATCTGTTACTGTTTTTTGCACAGATGTATGAAGTACAAAAAAAAAAAACAGTGGGAGGAAAAGCATCAAGTAATAATTAATAAATTACACTTGTATGTTAGTTTATATAAATGTATTCTTTGGCTCCAAGCCACTGAGGAGATAAGCAGGAAAGATATTGGCTCAAAATGAAATCTGATCAAATGCCAATGCTGTTCAAAGGTATACATGTCTGACCTTAAAATGTACATAATATTTTCCATGTGGAAAATCCACCAAACCTTATCTGCCAACATTTGATGAGTTTCTTCCAGGTGCCTTCCAGCACGCATCTGGTAGCATAACAATGTAGTTCAAGGATACCAATTGTATGTGTTTATTAGGTCTTTGGATATTTTCAGTTCTATTTTTCCTCTTTGAAGAGGAGCCAGTGCTTAGCTAGCAAATGAGTTAAAAAAAGATAACATAACTGCTGGTGGAAGTGACATACTGTGCGTTCTTATGACTACAGGAATGTCTATTTACCTAGGACATATTGATGAATATCAGTAGGGGTTTCCTCCAAATTTAGCAATGCCTGCTCCAGCTGTGTTCTGAAACACATTTTTGAGTTGCCTGAAACCAATTCAGATATGAACAATAGTTATTTTGCATTAGAAAAATTTAAAGTGTATATGCGCTATATATTTTCTTTTACTGGTGGCAATCCAACAAATTATTTCAATAACCAAATGCCTCAATGCTGTGCTAAATATAACTTGAACATGCATCATGCATAGAAATGACTATGGAATATGATGGTAACGAAATAGTGGCTCCGGCTTTTTCCTATCAACTAGGGCAACTCCATTACCAACATCTATCTATTCAGGTCACAAGCACTGCGGATGTGCCTGTGCTCCCTGTTGACTTAAAAAGAAAATATAGCTCAGGTATAATCAAGGTAACCTATAATGTCACCAACTTCAGTAATCCTTGTTAAAAGTTAAGGTACTTGAATGCATTTTTAGGATTCAACTCATGAGTTTAGTGTCACTTTAAGCCTGACTGATGAAACGCATTAAGCTGGCCATACACCTTACAATTATCTGCAGATTTTCCCTGGTCAGATGGAAAAGGTGCAACAGATTCCTCCATCTACACTTAACTGTCTGTTGCACTTTTTCCATCTGACCACAGAAAATCTGCAGATAATTGTAAGGTATATGGCCAGCTTTAGATGGGTGGCTATGTGGTGGGGAGTGTTACTAATGTAACCAGGATGGAGAAATACTAATAAAGATGTTATTTGGTGGCATCCATTGTTGTGCAGTATGTTTCCTTTATATGCAGATGAAGTTGGAGTATTGAGGAGTTTGATTACCTGCACCTGAGAGGTTCTCACAGGCAGGGAGTCCAATATAGGAATTGGAGTGGTGATGTTTGTGTTGGAATACCCTGGAACCCTCATTATGATAAGCAGTACTAAACTAATGATGGTGATGATGATGACACGTCTGATAATTTTGTTTTATAATAACTGTAATAAATTAAATCAAGTTTTGCCTCACAAGGTTACAATCACGTAAAATCAAGCTAATCTATTTACGTCTCTGAATCTTTGCAGCTGCCTCTACTCTTCTCTAACTCTATTGCTTCCTCACTCCTCCCACTGTCTCACTTGTTAAGCCATTGTTGCACAAGGGTTGAAAGCCTTCACTAAGACCAAGGACATAAGTTGTTTCAGATGGCAGCGTATAGAGAACCTGCACACGTGTAGGTTGTATATTCCCCAGATGACAATAACTCTTATGTAATCCTATGAGGGTTTTCAGGTTTTAGGTACATATGTGATTTATTGTGCTATCTGTGTCATTACATATAGTACTATTGTGCACAATAAGCGCTAAACATGATAGATGAGATGCGTAGCAACAAAAGGCCTATGGGAAAACATACAGAAAAAAATCAACGTCAGAAGTCTTTACAAATATGTATACAGGAAAAGCTTGTCTATCTCATTGGTCATCAACTTCGTGACATTTTTTTTTTCCACATCACAAATATTTTACAGATGTGTGAAAGTGACTACAGCTGGCTGACAAAAGCATGCTTGCTTTTTTTCCACTTATTTTCAGATATTTTTAATACAACCATACACAGATTAGAGGAATTACATTTTGGGTTTACACATGCAAACATTTTAACAGATATGTGCTAGTCATTTTAAAGTATTTGTTAATATTGTGGTTATTTACACATTTTCAGAACACCTTGCAGCCAATTAGGTGTTACAACTAACTCCTGTTTGCTTTTTTTATCAAGCTGCTCCTATATACATCTTCTTTTCTCATGAAAGGTGCTCCTAAACACCTTGGTGCTCCCACAATGGTTTCACTAAATGATAACCTCAACATGAAACCCAAGTTTAATCTTCTAGCACAGCATTTCTCAACCTTTTTTTAGTCACAACACTCTTTGAAAGTATGCAAAATCTCAAGGCACCCAGTCAAAAATGTCTTAGATTTTAAGGGGGATCCCACGCAAGAACACACAAAAAAAGTGGGTTCTCCTTCACATTCAAGTGCCCCCTTTCCCCCACCCTTCACATCAGAGTCATACTTTGCATCAGTAGCCCCCCATTACACATCAAAAGCCCCTCTTTCATATCATAACCCCCCTTTCACATCAGAGTTCCCCCTTTACATCAGGAGCCCCTTTCACATCAGTCTTCATTCCCCCTCTCTCATCAAAGTCTCAATATCACAAAATTTTGAGGCACCCCTCTGGAAGCCAGAAGGCACACTAGGGTTCCGCCACACCCTGGTTGAGAAAGGCTGCTCTAGCACACTCTTAAAGTGATATTAAAATCAAAAGGGTTTTAAGCTATTTCAAATGTTGATGAAATCACTTACAATAGATGTTGCTCCTTGATGTTTTATAGTTTCCTGCAGAATCAGCTGGTCTTCTGAGCACTGATCCTGACTTCCTGTTATAGCGTGACTCCTTTCTCAAGCAGAGTGCTATGCAGTCACCCGTGTGTGCTAGTATGCTGTGTGTCACCATACACATATACAGACACAACAAATCAAGCTACTTGCCCCCTCTCCTCCCTCCTTCCTTCTCCAACCTACTAGCGGAACAGTTGCTGGAGTCTGCACTGCCCTTTGTGATCTTGTACTGGACAGGAAGTTCAAGGAAGCTAAGCTGAGAGACTTGGAAGCAGCTGTTCAGAAACATGATGATTGTAAGTGTTTAGGCAAAAATTTTAAGAAATACTTTGCTGGGCAATGTATATTTGTTTGATCGGGATTTATTATTGAAAGCAGTTTGAGAGTTTAATACTACTTTAACATCCCATACTACAAGGCATCTCCATCTCTACAAAAGCACCCTTTGTATTTTGTGGTGTGGGGTGGTACCAGACCTAGGCTACAAGTCAGGATAAGCATATATTGTATACCTGTTCAGAGTCCTTCAGGGTATACAGGGGCCATTCATATAAGAAAAAAAGTCTTATGCAGTCACCCAACGCTCACATTAAGTGTGAAAATATGTCACCTTGTTTCTTTTCTCCTCAAAGATGTTGGTATTTTATTTAAAATATAAGCAATGGGAGATGGTAAAGAATAATTTGAGCAAAATATTTTCTTACTTTCAAAAACAGAAACAACACATTATAAGTCATTGTGATTTACATTTGAAAACAATTTAAAGCACAGATTATTTTATTAAAATTATAAAATAATTTTTGCTACATGCCATCAAATCACAAAATACATCATCACAAAATAATAATTATTGCTACATAAGCTATTTTGTAATTTGGTATTATTAGAAATGTACCCTTCCTTTTCAATCAAAACCAGTTGTGATTTCTTCACAACTGCCAAAATATTTAAATGTCAACTCCTTGTAGCCATGTCAACTATGGCAACACAGGAGACATTATTTATGCTGTTTGTTTACAGAATGCCCTAAGAAACATAATTTCCTGCACCTGATGGCTTTACTGCTTTTTACAATGGGTTTGCTCTTCTTATATCACTGGAACTGATCTCAGGATTATAGCAGACAGACACCAATATATTATTCAGGACGAAGGAACTGACTGGAATGCATGTGTCAGTTTCAACAGAACAGCAGCAAGAATAAATTAATAAATTACATATTGATCAAATGATTGGGAACCACACTGATTGGTTTCAGATTGTTGGTGAGGATCAGAGCTGTCAGTGACAGCCCGGTACATCAGTCAGCAGTCGTGTACACCTGTCAAATGGGAGATGTAGTTGAATGTACGTTCATCACTGGGCATTGTGAATGAGAATGTCAATCTACAGACTGTGGGAGGGAAGGGTTAATAAACTTTTTTCAGCAATCTCAAAACTAAGTTGGATATACAGTCAAGAAGAAAACATTTATCATTTCTTTATTTGGCATACAATTACATTATATTAGAAGAAATAAGGCTTTTTTATGGGTATTGCCTTATTGTATTTTCTATATATTGAAAAAGAAAAAAAAACAGAAACAGTGCTTATTTTAATACAAGTATTGTTTCTGTATATACACAGCATTGGTTTTATTTTGCTGACTGTCTCATCTTATTGGACAGTAAAATGATGTTCTTGATATACCACGGTATTCGGTTATTTCAAAAATTTAATAAAGGTATTTCATTAACAAAACACTACAAAAAGGAGTGGGGGTAGGGAATTTCTAGGGCCTATATAGTCCTCAGGCTCATATCTAAACTGTCAAAGCTTCTAAAATGATTATTTAAAAAACATATATTTTATCCAAAGAAATATAGCTGAATTTTAAAAACTATTTAGGTCCTTATATGGTAAACAAGTGCTGGTACTGAAATGTCTACAATTATAACACATAATGATATTCATACAACCCAAGAAATTAAGCATAGGCTCCTTGTCAGATAAAAAATACAAAATTCACCTTATTAATGCTCAGATGATATCCATTCCCATTAGAAGAAAATAGACATGCCATGTCTAACATATTGGACAATGGAAGTATGTCTGTACAGGTTCTCATTTTCATCGAAGTCATGGTATATCTAGTAGGAGTTAGTCACATTCAGCTGGACTTGTTTAATAACAATAAAGGCATTTCACCACTCACCCAAGTGGATTTCTCAATTCAGATGACTGTGAAAACATACTACAGCTTTTAATGCTGAGATATGTCCCAATGCTCTATTACTAGGGATAATTAAAGTGGAACATATTGAAAAATAAAAACAATCTTTCCAAATGAACAATCTAGCAAAAAAATAACTATAGTTGGCATTCTTTTTCCTACTATAATATATGTTATATAGGCGTATCTCTTTACTTCATTTACCATTGAAATATGAATTATCTGCACAGCTATTGCTGTTTGATGTTTGGCTAATAATGGATCTATAACATGGTCTTATACACTCTTTTAAGTGATCCTGCATTTTGCACATACAGGACCTTTTAAGGAATTTCCCAAAATCCAATACTAGTGCATTTTTACAGCTGAATATATGAAGTTCATAGCGGTCATTCTCTTGTGCAACTGTAATTAACTTCCTAGTACTGAAGCAACATCGAAGCCTGGTTTGGATATTTTCTTTCCTGGGAAATAAGCCAACATAGCTGTCACCTGGAAACCCGTCATCCAGTCAGCAGAATCTCATATCTGGTTCTGCTTGACATGCTTTATTGTATTTTGGTATGGACCTTATATAAAGGACATTAAGCACAACAATTTCAGTTTTCTGTATGATTTGAACTGAAATTGCTTCTGTTAAATAAAGGTGAAATGCACATGTTTTATACAACTTCTGTTTTTTTTTTAACATGCTTGATAATTGGGTATTTGCAAATGGTTTCACCATTTATGTTACATACTGAAATTCAAATTAAACTGTATGTAATTTTAACAATTAACTTCTCTTGTTTGCTCCATTTTGGTCTGGTTTTTTTTTTAGCAAGTAGATTTTTATTCAAAGTTTGTTGATATAAGGACAAAGGACATAACATGACTCCGAACAGAAGGAGTCCGCACATTTCTATTATCAGCATATACTACTAAAAGAACAAGATGAAACAGCAAAATAATAATACATTTCCATGTCAATTGTAGATGAGAACAGATAACAAATATGTAGATAAACAAGGTACCTGAAATGATGACATCAGTGTACATTTGCATTAGATCGTATGAATCAAACAACCGACATGGGTATCATATGTGACAGATCAAAACCTGTTAGATTAGGGATGAGACTGGGGGGGAGGTATGGATGTGCGTGAAGGGCTACTAGATAGGGGAGTGGTTGAGACATGTATTTGGAATCAAGGTCCTCATTTCCTGATGTGGTGGGTGGGTTGTTTGGACTTGATACTGAGATACTTGCGGATCTAAGTCACAATACGTCGAGTTTGCCCAATGAATTAGTGGACTTAACCTGTAAATACCACTTGGAATGTTGACATAGAGACAAAATATCTTTAAGTTGATCTCGTGTGCATTCAGAGGTCAAAAAATGCGTCCATGTATGGAAAAATGTCTTGGTTCGTTCTAGATTATATTGAGTGTCAAGTTTATGGATCAACATAAGCTGATGAAGGGTATGTTTTATCTCTGTCAATGTAGGAGTTTGTGGGGAGAGCCACTGTTTGAGTATATTCTTCTTGACAGCCAGAATACAGTAATGCTCCCATTGTGTCAGAGGTGTTTGTGGAGACTGAGGTGAGGTAACATGAGAGTGGAAAAGACACAGAGCTGGAGAGCAAGCTCTATGTGTCCCAGATATTGTCGATATGTATTGGAGTACGAGTTGCCAGAGAGTTTGGATATGGGGGCATTGCCAAAGGAGGTGTGCCAGATTAGGTTGTAAAAGGTGACATTTGGGGCATTCGTTAACCCAAGTGTCCTTGTGTGAGGGAGGGCAAAAATTCAGAGCATAGTAGGCCCTATGGATAATCTTGAATTGTGTTTCGTGCCATTGCTCGTTGGAGATGTTATTGCACAATTGTTTCCAGCCGTCAAGTAGTAGTTGGTGCGTATCAACCGGTGAGAGTTGGAGCAAAGGTGCCCACTTAAGGGCATATGATGGTATGGAGTGGACCGAATCTCGGTATGTGAAACTAAGATGTTGGTGTAAGTGAGACAAAGATATTTTCATGGATTGGCAGGTGAGGAGTCTAAGGAATGATACTACTGAATCATTCGTATGAGAAGGGGGCAGATTCGTTTTTATAAAGTGTTTGATCTGGACGTATTGGAGGAAGTGTTTAGGAGACAAATTATAAGTGTTGGAAAGTTCAGCAAAGGACAAGCAAATACCTCGTGGATTAAGTATGTGTTTCAGTGTGTGAATGCCGTGTGAATGCCACGTCCTGAAGGTTTGAGATGTGAGACCTATTGGAAATATGGGGGCTGAAATTATAGGCATGAGTGGAGAAATTGTGCCCTGAAAGCCATATAATTTCCTGACTTCTCTCCAGGCTATATTTAATATCCCGCAGCATTTTGGTCTGCTAAATGAACCATTGAAAGCATTTTGTTATATCTGTTTGATAGTTTTGAGTGCAAAAAATACCTGTTTATCCTGACAGGAATTCAGAGCTGTCCCGTGTCCTGTGCACACTTCCTGTGTTATCATAAATCTAATTAGCCCTCTTAGGGGTCTATTCACGAAGCTGCCGAAGGATCTGGCCGTAGTTTCGGCCGATCCTTCGGCTAGCTTCGGCTCCAGGACCCCTTCGGTTCAGTAGAACCGAAGGGGTGCTGTACGGGCTATTCACAATAGCCGGTACAGCTGCCGATCATGGCCGAGCGGCTCAGCCGAGCCGAACGCATATGCATCGGCTCGGCTGAGCCGTGCTGAAAGCCGAAGCTGGCCG
>NW_017307223.1:576550-584718 GCF_000935625.1 Nanorana parkeri
ACAGCAGCAGAGCCGCCGGACAATAGGAAACTATTGGGCGGAGCTTGCTGTCACTGCTAGCTCCGCACAATCGTTTGCTATTTACTTTTTAAACTTTTTTCACTCTTTTTCTGTTCTCCTCGGTACCTCTGAGGGACCGAGCAGAACAGCCGAGCCGAATGCCGCTCGGCGGCATTCGGCTATTCACTCACTGCTGTTTTCAAGAATCTTCAAGAATAGCCCGAACAGCAGTGAGAAGCCTGCCGGAGGTTCGGCTCAGCCGATCCAGATGTTGGATCGGCTGAGTCGAACTCCTTCTGCACTTCGGGTTGGCCGAACATGCTGTGCATGTTCGGCCGACCCGAAGCCACACGAAGCAAGCCGATGTACGGCAGATTTCAGCCGATGTACGGCTGAAATTAGCCGTACCAGCCTGAAGTGAATAGCCGAACAGTGTTCGGCTCACTTCACTTCAGATCGGTCATTCACTCGGCTGCCCTCGACAGCTTCGTGAATAGACCACTTAGTCCTTATCTTGAACTACAGAATAATAAGGGGCATATTCGTAAAGCAATTAATGTGACTTTCACCAATAAAGTGGTGGTATTCACTGGTGGCAAACTATCATTGTCATTTACACATGCACCAGGAAGTGAATGTTTGGTAGCTGCTTCATAAATATACTCCTGTGTATGGTTTAGAGATGAGAAGAGTTGGAGGGTTTGAGTAGTTTAGCAAAAGACAACTTGGCAGGGCTAATGCCACTCAGTCCACAAAAATGGTATGTGTCGTCAGCCCACAACAGCACTTGGGAGCAGAGTGCATTTCGTATACTGTAGATCAGCAGGTATTTTGCTGTAGGGTCTTTATAACAATAAAACATGGAGACATATGCATGTATTGCAGAGATACATTGCATATTTTTTGTATTAATCCCTGACATACACTTTCATGTTGTCCATATACCTTACAGTCCAGTCATATAGGATAGCTATTAGATGATTCAATTTATGAAAAATGGTGACAAGATACCGACAGGTCAGGTTCCAAACATCAGTTATTTGAGATCATGGCTGTTTGGAATGAGTCACCCCAGGAAGTGAAATCCTCACAGGCGCAGTGTGATGACATCATCATGCCATGACCTCTGATGTTGGAAACTTAAAAGAGGGCAAATATTTTTTACATAGACCTGGTTAATCTGGTTACATTTCCCTCCAGGTATTTTAAACAGGTGCAAATACTTGGAAAAAACATGTAAAGATGGAAAAAGATGAGGTAATAGATATGTATATTTTGTATCGTTCTGAATGGCTATTCGTATGAATTTTGTTTAATTCAGACATTTGGATGCAATCCGAATTTCCGAATTCGAACACGTCCAATTGCGAAGGAATCCGAATATTCCTTTAACGAAAATTCAGATTCTTAGGCATTTCATTCAAAATGAAACTAAATTGGACATGGGACTGTTCTCTGGCCAATCAGATTTTTTTGGCTGTTGGGAATTGCATTACAGGCACAGTCATGTGACTTCCTCTTGTGGATCTTTCCGAAACGAAAATTCAGATGGATACCAAATAGGAATAACAAACAGTATCGAATTTCAGATCCAAAATCCAAAAAAATTAAGAAAAAAAATTACGGAATTGATCCGAAACAAAACAAATTTTTTTGTGGGGTTACATGTCTAGTAATAGTAAGTGCCTTTTTTTTGTTCTTGTGGTTGAATCCATGTTTGCATGTTATTTTAATGAAAAAGAACACCCCACCTCAATTTTAAAGATATTTCATTTTAATTGTAGTATTTGTAGTGAACTGTACCACTCTGTCTCCATGTGTTGCTGCTTTTAATTCATCTTTTGACATTGTCCCTAGCTCTTCTTCTTCTTTAATCCATCTCTTTATCATCCACTCTTTTTTCCTCAATTTTCCTTAATAATCTTAATCCCAATTCTTGTTCACATACTTATCAAAGTAATTTAACATGCAGCTTCCTTGCTGTTCTATGATTCGTTATCATACTGTACCAGTATCAGTAACAATACTCAGTGCTGAAAGCATTAAATATACAAACTACTTGGATGTGCCAATTATGGAGCCATGTCCTTATTTGTTGAGGGGAAAACATTATGACCACTGAGAGTTGAAGTGAATAACATTGATTATCTCATTATAATGGCATCTGCAAGTGGGTGACATATATTATGCAGCAAGTGAACATTCTGTCCCTGAAGTTGATGTGTTGAAAGCAGAAAAAATGAGCAAGTGTAAGGATTTCAGTGATGTTGACAAGGGCCAAATTGTGATGGCTAGATGACTGGATCAGAGCAACTCCAAAACCCTAAAGCTCTTGGGGGATGTTCTCTGTCTGCAGTGGTCAGAACCTTCAAAAAGCTGCCCAGGGAATCAAAACCGGTGACCGAGTCACTTGCAGCCAAGGCTCATTGATGCACGTAGGGAGCGAAGCCTGGCCCGTGTAGTCAGATCCAATAGAAGAGCTACTGTAGCTCCAATTGCTGAAAAAGTTCATGCTGGTTCCAGTAGAAAGGTGTCTGAACACACAGTGCACCACAGTTTGTTGTGTATGGGGCTGCATAGCCGCAGAGCAGTCAGGGTGCCTATACTGACCCCTGTCCACTGCCAAAAGCGCATGTGTGCATCAGAACCAGATCACCAAGCAATGGAAAAAGGTGGAAAGGTCTGATAAATCTTGTTATCTTTTACATCATGAGGATGGCTGGGTGTGTGTGCATCGCTTACCCGGGGAAGAGATGGCACCAGGATGCACTATGGGAAGAAAGCAAGCCTGCAGAGTCAGTGTGATGCTTTGGGCAATATTCTGCTGGGAAACCTTGGGTTCTGTCATGCATGTGGGTGTTACTTTAATGCGTACAACCTACCTACCTATTGTTGCTGACCAAGTAGACCCTTTCATGGAAATGATATTCCCTGATACCAGTGGGCTCTTTCAGCAGGATAATGTGCCTTGCCACACTGCAAAAATAGTTCAAGAATGATTTGAGGAATACAACAATGAGTTTGAGGTGTTGACTTAGCCTACAAATTCTCCAGATCTGAATCTAATTGAGCATCTGTGGTGGGATGTGCTGGAGAAACAAGTTGGATACATGTAGGCCCCACCTCGCAACTTACAGGACTTAAAGCATCTACTACTGATGGCTTGGTGCCAGATACAACACCATACCTTCAGAGGTATATTGGACTCCATGCCTTGATGGATCAGGACTGTTTTGGTGGCAAAAGAGTGGCCTACTCAATATTAGGCGGATGGTCATAAGGTTATGACTGATCAGTGTACATCTATTTTATGACCATGTAGCCATCTGTTTGAAGAAAAAAAAATACAACTGCAGAGAAAAAACCCACAAAGGATACAGTATAAGAATCCAAGGCAGGTTTGTCCCATATGGCCCCACAATAGTGCAGTCATCAACATTGTTTTCATCAAAATTAGCATAAAATTCTAAATGCATAACTAGACTTAATTCACCCTGACACATATTCTCTTCAATTCTGAACAGTCTTGTTTATATTTCAGTACAGGAAAAACTACAAGTGTAAAAGTGAAATCTCCCTTCATAACATGTATGTTGCTAATGTTTATAAATTGTTTGTAAAGCAAACATATCCCCTTCCAGTGACAGATGAACTTGTAATGTGTTGGTGTAAATTAAAAAGACTAGTATGACCCCTTCACCCAACATTCTCCTTTAATCCAATTCAACAAATATTAAGTTGAATATTTCAGATTGCAACAATTCCTGTATTATTAATTTCAACACCGCTGTCTGAATTTAATTCCACCCACATCCATTTAAAAATAATCTGTACTGCAAAATTGAATTCCTTTCGGTTATAAATCAAAACATTAATAAAACGTCTTTCTGATTCTGTTAACATTGGGGAAAGATATATATCAAAATGTGTTACAAGGTTTTAACTTTTGCCATTCAGAAATATGTATCATGTCCCTGGCTGTCTGCACATCAGTTTGGAGTTTATGACCCTGATTTACTAAAGGAAAACAGCATAATAATTGTGCAAAGTGAATTTTTGCTTTGCAAGGGAATTTTCATTTAGCTTGGTGAAGGTGGGGAAGCTGCGCTGATAATTGTCCAATCATTTAAAAGCAAAAATCTATTTTTTTTTTAATTTTCCTTGCACATGATTGGGTATTCTTTGCAAAGTGAATTTTCCCCACATTCACTAACCTAAGTGAAAACTCACTTTGCAAAGTGAACATACTCAATTGCTTTAGTAAATCAGGGTTTATGTGTCATTTTGACTATAAAGTAGGTTTTATATGGTAACTAGTGAAAAAAAGATTAAATATTAAATATTTGAAAGCTAAAAAGAATAGGGTGTAAATGGTCATAATAAACATTCATTAAATTGCAGTACACTCTATAAAATGGTGAAGAACAAATGCCACAGATATTGTGAAATAAAAAATATAAAACAGTAATAAAAGGAATTTTTTAAATCTTTTTCCAGTTGTTTTACATATAATAAAGAAACAAATGGCTAGTCGAGCTTAGACATAACTTTCGTGACAGTTTCTTGCAGCAAATTACACACAAATTATACACTGATTATTATATTTACAGCATACTTGTTTTTAAGATCTAAAGCCTACTAACTGAATTGTAGAGCTTTATAACAACATCTCTTACCGCATTTCATACAGTAACTCTCTTGGCTGCACATTGAGAACTGTTTGCAGCCTAACTTTTCCCTGTGGTCAATTGACAAAGCTTTTTTTTTCCTGATTTCGCTTGTTATTTAATAGATATCAAACAATATTTGAGCTTGCGCAATTCACAGAACGAGAGCGTCTCTCTTGTCTGAAGTGATATTTTATTGTGAAGCTCGTTATTTAACGTTTAAATCTTTATTTTAACAAGCCTAATCGTTAAATATGTACACAGGGGCCATTCACAAAGATTTTTTGGCCATTTGTCGACCTTTGGGGCGATATTTTCTGCTCTGAGAGGGAGATTTGTGAGGTGAATTCATAACTTCTGGTAGTGAATCTTCTTTTTTGCCAGTTTTTGGAAGATGGAACCGTTAGCCTGTTTTTTAAAATCAGATTTTAATATATATATATATAAATATCTAAATATATATAATTTTATTGTTTTTATTATGTCACATGTAACATGTACACATCAACAGTTTTAATAAAGTTGTTTACATACAACAGTGCAGTCTGTTGAAAACACATCATTTGTAGGCACTGTTCTCCTGGTCCCAGAATGCATCAGTCAAATGTATTTTAACACCTTAAACGTTCACTCTATGATTCAAGATGTAAAAGTAACCCTTCATTTGCTAAAATAACATAGAACACCTAATAACAATAACTCCCTAATGCTTCAGTCGGAAGCCTTAACAAACATGCTAAATAACGATTTGGAATTTCGTGAATACCATGTTTTCAAACAAAAAATTAAGCAGAGGTAAATTAACAAGTAGAGAGAGCAAATAACGTTTATCTTAGTGAATTGACACACCAGTCTTAAAAACAGCAGCTCTTCATTGGAGCTGATAAAATTAACATCCTGCATCTTCAACCACTCAAGCAAATGGGATCCATATTTTTTTCCTTATTTATGCCCTATTTAGTTTCCCTTTCACTCCTAAGGTTCCCTGTTTTGTCAGAACCATCTGACATGAGCTCTGAGATGCTCTCTACCTTCCTGTGCTCTTCTGACTCAACAGCAATAAATTCCTGCCTCCCCTTTTCTTAATAAGCTAATTTACTTAAGCAGTAAATAATGTTATTGTAGCAAATTGAATAAAGCCAACCTGTGCTCATGTAAATTATCCAAATCATGTGCAAGGTAAAATCATCTTTTTTTTCATTACCTGAAAAATAATTACGTATTAACACACTTTGACTTGCCCTGTGAGCATTCACTTTTCTAACACCAAACCGCCAAAGAATTGTATGTTTTGTCTGACTTTTGAGGTACCTTAGAACTGAACTATACAAACATATACAGTAAAATCACAACATTTTATCAGCATCATAAAATATCAAATTTGACATAAATCATAAATTCTCTCCATATACAAACATTACAAAATATATACAGTTAATCATGTAGCCCCAAACTTCTCATCATTTCCTTGTAATTTTTTGAAATGTTTTATTTCCAGTATGAACATATACAGAAAAACCTACACTGTGGGAGTTAGGTGGCTGAGATGTGAAAAATAACACAGAATGAGACAGGATTCTAATAAAGAAGGAGACATTAAACATTTCCTCACTTCTCACATAGAGCAGAGCCGTATACAGTAGCTGAAAAAGAAATAGCACACACAGCCATTAGCCTGTGAGCCCTTCCAACAGTGTGTCTTCAGAGATGGGGACAGGGAAAACTTCCACAGCTCTGGTGCTGGTAACTCTGCAAGGAATTCCCAGAAAACTGGTCTGACCTGAGTCCTCTACCACTGGAACACAGATTGGATGTCACGGCTGACTGCCGGACTATTGCAGAATAGACTATTGAGAAAACCTGTATGCTAACTAGAGAGACTTCCAAGATTTAACATACCCTGCATGAGTCTATCAGCACTTATTGGCTAAATGGAGAGGCTTCCAGAACTTTCAGTATCTGGCTTGAAAGTGCCAGGAGCTGAATCTTCCAGTTCCAATGAAAAATACAGCAGATGGGAATGAGAAATGCACTCTCCTGCAGACACTCAATGCAACTGGACAAGTGTGAGGGGTTATAGCCTCAAGGGGTTTGGTCTTCAGTTGCTTTGTGTCTAGTGTTCATTTCTCTGATAGGCTGCAGTATTATCTAAGTTGCTTAATTATCTTCAAGATGTGTCCCTCAGTGGGCAAGAGATAAACTTCTTTTTTTGATTTTGATAGAGTAACCAGTGTTTTCTTTTTTTTCACCTGCGTCCTGCTGTGGAATTTTCCCTTCACTTTCCTGTCCCAGAAAGTAAGAGTAAAAATCTCTCCAAAATAAAAACTTTGACAGTTGTTACCAGAACCTGTTACAGAAACAATTGTAAGAATTTAGACCCCATCACTTTCCTTCCCAGTGCCAATGGTAACCAGCGAGATTAATCTCCCCACAAACAGAAATAAAAAAACCTGACAGAGATCTTCACCCTTCCTTACACTATCCAAATAAAAAAATTGGCTGCATATACACTTAAAAACAACAATGCTTAAATGAGAGGCAAACAGCATGTGATCACCTGCACCTTTCCATGTAATTTATGGTAACAAATTACAGCAGAAATGTAAAAGATGAAATAAATCTGATTTATTATAAAGATTACAAAAGCACAAACATAAGAACACAAACTTAATATCAAAAGAAATATCTTTTACAGTACACATGGAGTATATCACCTGCAATCCTCAATGTAATAACATTCAGTCCCCCATAAAAGAAGAAAAAATAATGAGGAAAAAGCCCACAAAGTATAGGTCAATGGGTACCTCCTGCATAACATAAAAATAATAAACCAGGTAAAAGAACAAAGTCTAATCTTAAATGGTCGTGCTATACAGTGGGGCCAATTTATAAAAAAGTCTAGAAAAATAGGGCTGTTGCTCATTACAACCCATTACAACAAAAGCTGGCATCTCTTTTTTAAGCTGTTCTAGAATCTCACTGGTTGCCATAATTACCTGCTCCTCTGTACTTCAGTCAGATCTTTTAGTTTGACTCCAGTGTGATGGTTATTATTTCATGCATCCATTATTTTTTTTATTTTTTTTTATACAATTGTCAAAAATTGGCCTTAGACAAAAGCAAAACACAGATCATATTGACTAGTGTGAAAATTATTTTTACATTTATTAGATTAAAAAAATAGTGCAATGTCAATAAATAAATAGAAAAACTGGATAGGTGCTTGTCGTGAAAAAGCAAGGTCAGTAGAAGCCCACAGACTGTGTCCAGTGGTGGGACTATGGCCAGGATAGTTTGAGGTACACGCAGAATCCTGCTCACCAGATAGTAGAAAACAGTGTCCTCGTTGCTGAAGATGGCTCTGCCCACTTTCAGGGCAATGTATTTTAGGAGTCAAACCCTTTGTCAAGGCAAAAAATTTATATACAGTATATATATATATAGATATATATATATATAGTTATCTATATATATATATCAAAAATAGGTACAAAGGTATTC
>NW_017307223.1:586168-628467 GCF_000935625.1 Nanorana parkeri
TTATATACAGTATATATATATATAGATATATATATATATAGTTATCTATATATATATATCAAAAATAGGTACAAAGGTATTCATCAATCTAATGAGGCATACGGGTCTTACAGTGGCGATAAGTCAAAGCATCAGCATTTTATTGTCAATGTTTCGATGGAGCTCAGTCAATCTTTATCAAGATGATGTAATATGATATGGAGATTATAGTAGGTTACACTAGAGTACATTTGGCAAAACACACCTACCATTACTTATCTCTTCTTCTGGAAGAATGCTGGCATGCTTATCCAGTGGTTTCAGATGTTTCCAAGTCCCCAATCTGGAACAAGAATACTGATTTCACTTTGGTTAAACTGGCCATTTGCTTGTTTAAATTCAGTGACTCAAAATATTAAAGGCAGAGACAGCCAGACAGCTAGCATGGTCATTAATACGTCAGCAATGACAGCCTTCATATCTATCTCAGTAAAGAAACTTGCACTGGGAGAAATACGAGGGGCCTGCCAGGCAACAACATGTTAGTTGCCTGGTAGTCCCAAATGTCCATCATTTGGAACAAAATCCCTCTGTCCCTCTTTCCTGCTCAGTTGACCCTCTTTTTTGGTCTTATTTACAGTTATGAAAAGGTTTGATTTAACTACAAACAGTGTTATTGTCCACTAAACCTTCATCCTATCTCTTAAGTATCCAGTTTGCTATTTTGAAAAACCAGTATATAGGAAAAGTATTGGTGAAAAAAAGGCAGTTCTGGGTTTAACCAATCAATTTTGGTATATACATTCTTAATTATATGTATAACTGGGGGCACGACATAGGTGTGTCCATTGCCTAAATACATTGTGCTGGAAGGTCACATCTCAGAAAGTTGGGAGGTATGACTTACAGGTTTCCTTCACTATAATGTTACTTAAAACAACTCTAATTGATATTTCAGCTAGTTTCATGAACTTTGTGCAGTTGGCATAATATTTTTGGCAAACCTATGAACACTTTACTTAACATCGTGTTATGCGCTGTACATCTGTTTTGTGCCTGCACTTTAACAACCATTACCAACGTTTTTGTAAAGGGGAATTATCTCTCAAATTGGATTGAACTCAAAAGGTAAAAATTCCACTGCACTAATAAACGTGCTCCATTGTAGCATAATCATCTAGGAAGAAGAGGTAAGGCAGGATTTAGTGTATACAAAAATTAGCCAAACACAGGATAGCTAATAGTTTGCAAGAAAAAGAGGGATCAACTTACATGCATCCTTCTCATTCTGTTTTTGCTTCTCTTTAAGAACACTTTAGCAATATAAAACAGTCACAAGTTTATCAACTTTAAAAACTTTAAAAAAAAATATTTGCCACAAATATAAGGCAAAATGTGTAGACAATAGTAGCATGAGCAAGACCCATAATCCCTTAATTCAGGTGAAAAAAAAATTCCCAGCTTTTTTGTTCAAGGAAGCTATGGAGGTAAAGGCGATGTGTTACATCCTTGCTCTGCCAGGATAGTGCCAGGATAGTGATAGAACACAATACCTTTTAATCCAATGGTTGAACCTGTTGCTAAGTGAATGTTTTTGATGGAGGTAAGGTGCTCATGGAAAACACTTGTACTGAACTCAGGTCAATTTTTACAATCCCAACTTGAGCTAATGTGGGGGGCTCTAAAGGACAGTACTTTTCTCTGCACTCACAACAAATGAGTGATTTCTATCACTTTCAGGTAAGAGAGAAAGCTATTATTACTTATTATTAGTTATTTTTATTTTTTATGAACTATTCCACTTTCTATATAGTATGATTTCATTTTTAGATCACCTATTGAGCCAAGAATTATAAATGCAGAAAGCTGTGAGTTCCATTATTTCAGGTGATATAACCCCTTCCAATTTTTAATGCTGTCAAGTTGTTTAACTCAATTTCAAACTGTGATTCTGCTAAATTCTCAAGCAGTCCTTTTACAAACTGTTATCTTTTTAGTGTCATCAATCACTTCTGCTTGGAATATGTTGGGAATTTGAGTGATGCAAAGTGACAATTTTTTCACAGTTTTCTTTTTCACTCTAATGAGGCATAGACAAGTTTTTTTGGAAATACCCCATTGTAATTTGCTTGTAACCACAAGCTCCCTGCAATCAATGTGAACTTTTGAGCAGTTTACATTCTTTACTAAATCACATTCCTTTACTGATGTGTAGCTGGATACTGTTGGATGTGAAATGTCAGCTGTCTTTATTTTTCATTTATGAGAAAATTAATATAAGAAAAGAAGTAAGAGTGACTGACTTTATTGTTAGATATTAAAGTGAATCTAAAGCCAAAACTTGTTTTTGATAGATTGATGAGGGTTTGGTTTAGGCTTTTATTGTTATCTGTGTGTCCATTTTGCAGATTCACTCTCCTGGTAACTACCGTTACCATGACTTAAATTGAAGGAAAATCCAAAACTTTGATTGTCACCAGAACAGAAGAGAAATCTTCCAATGGGCACACTTTTTCCAATGACAGCTGTCTAACAACACATTTTTAGGAAGCTTTCCTCTTACTTTCTGTTGTATCATGGGGTACAGATGGCAAAAAAAATCACTGGGGTTTTAACTATTCCTTATAAAATAAGATAAAATAAAATTTTGGTAAAGTTATTTCAAATAACATAGAGGAAAGGGAAAACCCACTCACCTTAGTTATGGCAAAGGGAGCTGGGCAGCCCCTTGGCATCCATCATCGTTCAGGATTCATAGTTTGAAGAAACAACTGATTAAGTCAAATAGGCAAGAGAAATCAGTAGCATGCTGTGATAATGTATGATCAAGGCAGCACACATAAAGGAACTAGAATGAATACATAAATATATGCAGATGTGAATCCAAGGTCCACATTAATATACAATCTAACTATCTGGACAAGATAAATGATGCCCATCAAATAAAACTGGCTTTCAAACTATCAGCTGAGACTGGCATTCTGCATTTCACCACAAATACTGGTTTCCAAGTTCCAACTCCACCTTCCACCAACTAACTATTGTACTGAATTAACCAGGAATTTTTATTCACATAATATGGCTATGCGCTGTAGGTGATGTAAAGTTTTCACAGTCCTGACAGAGCAATAACCAAGCTTAAAGGGCTGAATGTTAAGGGAAGGAGCCTGTTTCATTTTTAATATGGAAAGGGCAATTAGAAAATCAGTGGGGTTGATTTACTAAAGGTAAATAGGCTGTTCCCTTTGCAAGGGAATTTTCACTTAGTTTAGTGAATGAGATAAAGCTCTGCTGACTTCCATCAGTCAATCATGTGCAAAATACTGTTTTTAAAAAAATAATTTCCTTGTATGTGATTAGGTATTCTTTGCAAAGTGAACTTTAACCACATTCACTAAGCAAAAGTAAAAATTCCTTGCAAAGTAAAAATTCCCTTGAAAAGTGAACAGTCTATTTGCCTTGAGTAAATCAACCCCATTGTGTGTGGTGGTATACTTATCAATGTATTTTATTACTAAGCGTCTAGTTTCCAGATGAGGGATTATTGTGTAATAAAAGTGTACATTTATAAAAATTTCTGCTAACACTTATTTACACTATAACAACTGCAGTGGATCCTGTGCCTATTTATATTTTAGGCCGAGGTGTGATGACTGGAAGTCCAAGCAATTTACCAGTACTGTATGCTAGACAGTAAAGCGGCCCTTGTCCAAATATCAGGAACACTGCTGTGGAGGAGCATTAGTATATTTCCTAAACTGGAGCCCATTGCTGCCCTGGCCTTCTGCAGGGCTCAATGTGTATATCCAATGATAACATTTAAGTCACTTTCTGGCCTTTTAAAATAACAAAAAGCTTATTTTGACCAATGGGAAAAATTCACAAAACGATGCACATAATTTAAACATTAACATGAATAAATGTAGAGCTTGCTGTAAGGATTTGCACAATAATTTCACTCATCTTCACGTATCTTTATTGTTGTTGGCTGTTGGATATAATGGCATTAAAATATTACTGTTGAGCCACAGACTTTTTTTTATTTTCTTACCGCATGAGCATATACGCAGGATTTGATTAACATAATATGTCTCATATGGTCATATTATATGGTATATTGTCTGTTATATGTGGTATAAAACATATTTTAAACTAAACCTGTAATATTAAGTATGAATTTGTTTGTAGTATTGAAGCACTAGAAGTAAATTAATAAATCATCTTTTTTATCTTTCTTAGTGCATCCAAATGTGAGCCAAGGTTGCCAAGGGGGATGTGCCACATGTTCCGATTACAATGGCTGCATAACATGTAAACCAAGACTGTTTTTTGCTCTAGTAAGGAATGGTATGAAGCAAGTTGGGGTTTGTCTTTCATCCTGTCCAAATGGATACTACGGAATACGCTCTCCAGGAATTAATGAGTGTAAAAGTAAGTAACACGTATATAAATGATAATAAACAATTTTCTGAAGTTGTTACGCTTCCAAAGACATTTCTAAGCAATGTGATTATGCGCATAAACAGCAAAAAAATATACCATTATTTTGGATATTATTGTCAGCAGTGGGCAGGATTTCAGGACATAGCACATGCAATCTATGAGAATAAAAGCAGTACAACTATAGAATGCTTTAATGGAATCTGTGCTTTGTCCGCTCAGGATAAATTAACAGATTCATTTTAATGATCGACCTTGCAGCTGCTTATGCTCACCTTCCCTTTGCTCTCCTGCCGAAATGAGAGGATACCCAGAGGGCCCTGCCCCATTTGATAGCACTGTGTTCCTGTGTGGCCAATCACCAGGCCTGTCACATGGGAAGAAGGTGAGTGAGTCACATGCTCCCCTATACCTGGTTACAATAACAGGTATTTTTCTTTGCTCCTATCGGCCAAATGAAGTGGATGGGAAGAGAAGGAAAAGGGTGCATGTGTAGCTGATGCGGCAAGCATTCAATTATACAGGTTTTAAAAGGAAAATACACAGACTGTTTTCTATCCTTTGATCATAAACCTTTGATAGTATGTCAGTATTCCAAATCCAAGTCCCATGACACATCTGATCTACTGCTCTGTTTATAAACCTGTAAATAAAATTCCATTGCAGTTTCCCCTTTAAGACTGATCTAGTCTTTTGTTTGGTTTTAGGATGTAAAGCTGACTGTGAAACATGTTTCCACAAAAGCTTCTGCACGAAATGTAAAGGTGGTTTTTATTTGCACAGTGGAAAGTGTCTTGACACATGTCCAGATGGGTTTGAAAACAATAATCACAGCATGGAATGCAGTACTATTGGTAAGTAATTACTAAAATATAATAAACGATAGTAGATGTGACTATTGGTTAAGATAATCATTTGAATTATAGATTATATGTATAACATTAGTCCCCTTGGACTTGCGTTTTGTTCCAGCCCCACTGCAAGGGTTAATTTTTTGATTTCCTGGAGTTCTTCTGTAATATTATGGTGTGGCACCTTACACCTAGATCTACTGATTCCAGTTACAGTCCAAGGTAACTGTGGAACCCCTTTGGCATGCAAAAGCTGCCATCTAATTTCCCAGGCTTACACTATACACTTATACTGTCTCCACACTTCTGGGTAATATTAAGGAATTTTCCAGGAATCGGGCACTATCTATCTATCTATTTATCTATCTATCTATCTATCTATCTATCTATCTATCTATCTATCTATCTATCTATCCACTCTCCTAAGTATAAATGACAAATGTGACAGTGCGTTCTGGGTTCCTAGTTACCACTGTGCAGTTACATATGTATAAATAAAACTGAGTTGTGTCAGTGTATGTGGACTAAGGGTAATATTTAATACTACCAACAGCATTCCAACTTGGTTGTGATGATAGTATGGGGACAACCAATAAGAGTTTATATCCATGTTAAAAATAGTTGACAGGAAATGAGTATTAAAATAAAAATAATGACTACATAACTTTTTACGTCTTTCACTGACAAGTACTATCTGTAATGCATGAAGTCCCGTTTAGGCCATAGCTCCCAACTGCCCTTATTTGGAGAGATTGTCCCTCTTTCTGAACCAAATACCTCTGTCCTGCTTTTCTCCATAGTTGTTCCTCTTTTTTGTTCTGATGTATAGATGGCTATAAAAAAGAAGTACTATTTAACAGCCAAAGGTGTTATAGTACACTAAACCTTTCTTCCAACTCCTTAACAATTGCAGTTGTTACTTTGAAAATTTTAGGAAAGGTAGTGGTGAAAAAAGCACTTGAGGGTTTAACCAAACACTTTTAGTGGATTCATATGACAGGGGTATGCTCTTTGCCTACATACTTTGTGCTTTCACATATCCAAATGGTTCGACGTATGAATAGGCCAGCACTAGTGTAGCAGTGTTAAAGGGGGCACCAGCATCAAGCCTCAAAATTTACATAATTTGTCATTTTATTTGTCTTGTTTTTCTCTTCTGGCCACATCTGGACACTTTTGGCTAAATCCAGACTACTGTAGCAGGGGGTGCAAGAGATCCTGAGAGGAGTTAAACAGTACTTTACTGATCTGATCAGGAAGCATGAAGCTATTTCTCATTTTTCTAGGTGGGTGGTCTGTAGAGTTTAGCAGTAGCTATGAATAAAAAGTAAACAGTATGTTGGCTCTGATAGCTCATTCTAGTTGTAGTGTTTACTAAAATAAGTGCATTACACAAGGGGCAGAGCTTGTATCATTCAGATGAGCCTGTGATAGAAATGATGTCTGGATACAGCCCTGCTGATAGTAGCATGGAAACTTGCAGTCTGTTGCATAACATCACAACCAATATCTAACCACTGGTATGGGATCTGTTATCCAGCATGCTTTTGATGATTTGCAAATTAGTGTTTTGCATTTACAGATAATGTTCCAGGATAATTTACATTTCTAAAAATGTCCACCAATGTCTTCTATACTTTCCAGTCATGTTAAAAGTGTAATTTGATGTCCTGCAGATATAGACTACAGGAGAAAAACCATGATGAACGTGTCTGCAATGTATACGCCTTTTTTTACTGAAAAGTTGCAGTTGTTAGCCTTTTATTTGTCTTTTCACATTCCAGAACCTTCTGGATAACAGGTTTCATTTAAGATATCTAATACCTGTGAAAGCAATTCATTGCTTGGCAATGTGAATCCACAGCTAAATCCAGAAGTCTAAACATTCTCTTCTGCATATTTGTGTAACACAGACTTTATCTCTTATTATGAAAAGACTTATGTCCTGTATTAAGTAAGGTGCTAAATCAAACAGACCATCAATTTGGGTCTACACATTATGTGAAACACTGTTAAACACTCTAAATAGATCAAGCCTTGGTTAAGTTCTTGTTTTGCTCATCTGCAAAATATTTTGAATTTAACCAGTTGACATCCGCGGTGTTAAACCCCCTTCCCATCCATGCCATTTTTCAGTATTCAGCGCTGCGGTACTTTGACTGACATTTATTCCGTCATGCAGCGCTGTACTGAAATGAATTTTATACCATTTTTTGGGGACAGATAGAGCTTTCTTTTGGTGGTATTTATTCACCACTGGGGTTTTTATTTTTTTACTATATTAAGGAAAAATTACAGAAATTAAAAAAAAAACACCGGACGGCAAGTGGTTAAAAAGTAAATCTTTTTATTGACAGTTTAGGTATAAATCATTCACAATGGATGAATATGATACAATATGATAACATTGATATGATATATGATTTCTATAAATGCAGAAAGGGCATACAAAGTGTAACAAAATAGTGCAAAACAGTATAAACACAGTAGGGTTAGTTGGCATATTAGACACACAAAATACAGAACATATATACTACAATACCAAAATACAGTAATCAAAAAATAGCTTTTACTATAGCTAGGTCAACTTGTGCCAAGGAAAATCTATTTGGCACCATTTGTTTATGCTAATGCAGTCTTTCTACATTTTATTTATGTACCAGTTTATAAAAACTAATGTCTAGAGAGTATGCGTATCTAGGTCACCTAATCTCAAGGAACCCAAGACATGGATATATGTATTACCATTACAGCCTAATGTTTTGCTAATGTTTTCTATGTGAACCATTATGCTTTTAGATAGCTAAACTATTTACTGATATCTGTTTTATGTGTGATTTATTATTTGCTAAGTTTCTAAACTGTTATGATGAATTCAGTATAAGAAGCAGGAGTTCCCCCAGAATCCAACATTAGTACCCCCTGGGGTATGCATACCAATGGTTGGGAAACATTGTTTTTTGTAAGTAAGACGCCATATTCGGATGATTCAGTGTTACATGCAGAAAATATTTGTTTAGGTTGCAGTTTGCTGAACTAAATGCTTATGCTGAGAGGGATCGTTGAGGTTTTGTGACTACAAAAGAGAAATGAGTCATATTATTTATGTGGGTTCTTATTCCATGTTGTAAAGACCATGGCTTCATAAGTGAATAGAGTGCCATTTGGTTGTGTGAGGCTCTTTCTTTTCCAAGATGGACTGATTATAAAGGAAGGAACTGAACCCTGAAAACATTCAGAACAACAACTTCCTGAATTATCATCCCATCTCAGAATGGTTGGACAGTCGGAGGTCTTGACCTTCCATAGACCATTGCACTATGTGCAACAAAAACACTAAAGATTATACAACTTGTTGCCCCCAATATAACATGGGGTAGTTTAGGATTTTTTAAGGAAAAATCTCCTCAGAAACTTAAAGCTAAACTTTGGGAAAAATTATAATTTACACACCGCACAGAGTGTGTAAATTATCATTACAAAGCTGTGTCTTGTGTGTGGAAGGCTGCTGCAAAGTACAAAAATCTTACCTTGCAGCATGCCAGCACCTACACGTAACACTCTGCTTCTGGGCACTATGGGGAGTGAGGGATGTGACTCAAGCAGTGAAGTGCTCCAGTCACATCTCCAACCCTTCTCCCTATTTGCCCATTCACAAGATGCCTTGTGATTTTCTCAAAGACTACAAGACGTTCTGTGATTAGAAGAGGAGAGGAGAAAGTTTAATTATTTGTGTTACTGTCAGTGAAAACATACTTCCTGTGATAGCCCTGCCATTCTAAGCCACATTCTACAATAATAACTGTCCAGTCCTAGTTACAAACACAACAACAAAAAATATAAAAGGACTCCTTGTAAAAGAAGAATACTTACTCACCTGTGGCTCAGACTTTCGCTCTTTTGAAGAGCTATGCTGGCTGAAGTATCTTCATCATCTGCCACACTTCCAGGGGTTATGAAAGTCTCATCCTCTGCTGCATGCTGTGATCGCTCCTACTGGCCATTTTGTCACTAATGTGTCTTGTAGTACTAGTGGATGGAAACCAGGCATCCAACACAAGCCTGACGATGTCTGACGATTAATTTCTCTGACTGATGTAGGTCTTTAAGGCAGCAAAGATCCAAGACATGGGTGGTGGTAAATATTAGTCAGGTAAATATACTGTCTGACATGGGAAGGGAGGATAGGATGCTGTCTGGCAAAAAGGTGTGGGTTCTAGAGTGATGAGGGGATAATATCAGGGGCATTGGGGGGTGACTGGGATTTTGGGTGCAATGTCAGGATTGTTGGTAGGCTGGGGTGTTGGGGAGCAGTGTCAGGAGTGTTTTGGTGCAATGTCATGGGTGTGAGGTTTAGTGGCAGGGATGCTGGGAGGCAAAGAAGTTTAGAACTAGGGGTTCAGTGTTAGGGGAACTGAGTGACAGAGAGGTGAACTGTCTAGAGTGTTGGGTGCAGAGTCTAGAGTGCTAGGAGGCAGGGAGGTTCAGAGTCAGGGGTTTAGTAGTAGGGCTGCTGGCTGGCAGAAAAGTGCAGAGTCTACAGTGTTGGGATGATGGAGGTACTGCTTACTTCCGCTTTAATACAACACATTAATGTGTATGCAGCGGCGCACTACCATGAAAGGGTGGAGTGTAAAGGGCCCTTAATATTTTGATCTCCACTGCTAACCATGGGATATGTAGACAATGAAGACTTAGGAGGGGGCTTTTTCCGAAGTGGCAAGCAGTATGAGCTTTCCATATGTTTTTAAAAACGTATTAAATCTAAGCTGCTTTATTATATATTTGAGATCTTAGCAAATATATTTTATGAGAGTTCAGAGTTTAATAAGTTGGATGTTTTATTATTAAACTTATTGACATACGATATAGTGAAAAATACATATAACTACATAATGATTGATTTTAACTGAAAGAATAAAAACTTTCATAACAGCATTGTCCAAATATTCCCTCACCTCTCCCACTGTGCTGATCTTACCCATCCTTCCCCCTTCTCCACTTTATACTCACACAGTGCAGGACCAAGTCCACTGGCGTTCTGCTGCAGTGTATACCTGAGGTTGGTGCATCTTCTACTTCTCTGCTGCATGTGTGTACAGTAAAACCCCATAGATTTTATTGGGTCAGGAGACTGATCTGTCTACTGTGCATGTGTAGGGAGCGGGACCTGGATCCGGCATTTAGGGAAAGTTCTACTGTTCTCCTCTAAGCAACATACCAGTAACCAGCAAACAGCACAAAAGGTCTCTCATTGCAAATAACTTTGCGACTGTTTCTAGTAGATCATGTTACATGTAGGAGCCACAAGTAAGTTCCAGTGCTGAGAGCTTATTGCCAGTATCTGCAAAGATTGGTGAAAGTAAGAGGAGATCAGCAGCACTATTACTAAATGCCAGTGCTGCTCTCAAGGTAGAATAGAGTCTTTGGGATAGCCCAAAATGGTGCAATATCCTGGCACTTGCACAGCGGTGGCAGGTAGGTAATACCATTGTCTCACTACTACACATGCACGGTAGCATCAACATTTAAATGTAGACCAGCACCATCCACAACAACCATACCCAGCGTAAAACTCAGCTGACAGTATCACTAACAACTACACCTGTCTACCCCTTTGCCACCACTTTAATAGTACCATCATCACCCAAGTCACTGGTGTTCCTGCCCCACCTTCTCACAACCATGCTTAAAGAACACACATGGGCCCCAGAATGAAAAACCGGAGTATGAGAGTTCTTGACTAATCATCCCCATCGAGACTTCGAGACTGTTGGTCCGCCCCTTGGCGTCTAACCCTATCACGGCACCCATTCGGATTTGACTCCTCCCCCCTGCCATTTTTAAAGACATTCATTCTCCCGCGGCTGACACCGCTCTAAGGCTTGACAAAGAGGGTTACCCTCGAAACGCGTAGCCGCTTACTGATCCCACAGGGGTGCCTCACAACCTAAACATATCTCCCTCGGACTCACGAGCACTGGCCGATACCGCTCACGGGACCTTCCAGCGTTCGCGCCGCACACCACATGGCAACACACTGCTCAGTGCTGATTCCAGCTGCCGGACAGCTCTCCCTCTCCTGCTCCAGTTGCCACGTGGCCTGGGGATATCCATATAGTTTAGAGCTTCCTGACCCGGTAACATACAGATCAATATCGCTGACCACACGGGACTGCAGGGAGTGTATGTGCCCATCCATGACATCACAACCGTAAGTTACACACCAACCATTTCTATTTCAACCAATCAGTCACTCACAGTAGGATTGTCGGGTCCCGGTCCGAGTGGCTCCAGGTCGGGTGCCGGTCCGAGGGACGTACAATGTCCCAGTACGAGCCAGTGTGAGCGGACGCACACGGAGGGGACATCCCGGCAGTATCACTGGGCCGCGCAGGCGCAGACGCCCTGTGACCCGGCGGGATCCGCCCCGCACGGCGTGACGTCATTACACTGGCGTGCGCGGGTGACGTCATCACGGCAGCGCAACATCAAAAACCGGTATCCTCTGCCATTAATTCCGGAACTGTTCCAGCGACTCCGCTCCGCAACAGTGTTTACTAAACTCGATCTGCGGGGTGCCTATAATCTTGTCCGGATCCGAGAAGGAGATGAGTGGAAGACGGCCTTCCGTACTCGATTTGGGCACTATGAGTACCTCGTCATGCCCTTTGGGCTATGTAATGCCCCGGCCACCTTCCAACACCTGGTGAATGATGTTTTCCGTGACGTTCTGGATCTCTTCGTCATAGTGTATCTTGATGACATCTTAATCTTTTCAACATCCATGACCCTCCACCGCCACCACGTGGAACAAGTTCTCAGTCGTCTCAGACAGCATGGATTATATGCCAAAGCAGAGAAGTGCGAGTTTGAGCGTTCCTCAATCCAGTTCTTGGGGCTGATCATCTCAGCCAAGGGCATCTCTATGGACCCTCAGAAGATCTCCGCCATCCTGGACTGGCCTTCCCCCACGGACAGGAAGGGCGTGCAACGCTTCGTTGGCTTCGCCAATTTTTACCGGAGATTTATTCAGGACTTTTCCAAGATCATCCTGCCCGTTACACAGTTAACAAAGAAATTGAGCCACTTCCAATGGCCCCAGGAGGCGCAGGCTGCCTTCGAACATCTCAAGCAGCGGTTTACCTCCGCCCCGGTCCTAAGACACCCCGACCCAGCACTACCTTATATCCTGGAAGTTGATGCCTCGGAAGCCGCCGTGGGGGCTGTCCTATCCCAACGCCAGGGCCTTAAGAGTCTTCTGCACCCAGTCGCATACTTTTCAAGAAAGCTAAGCTTGGCTGAGAAGAACTATGATGTCGGGGATCGGGAACTTCTGGCCATTAAACTGGCTCTTGAAGAGTGGCGATACCTGCTGGAAGGGGCCACCCACCCGGTGTTGATATACACAGACCATAAGAATCTGGAGTATCTCCGGTCGGCTAGACGCCTGAGACCCCGACAGGCGCGATGGGCGCTATTCTTTTCTCGGTTTCGTCTCCATATCACATTCCGTCCAGGGTCGCGTAACGGGAAAGCGGACGCCTTATCCCGCATCTACACGACACCCGATTCTCCGGAGAGACCGGATACCATCTTGCCCGCAACTCAGTTCCTGTTACTTCAACCCGATCTAGTCTCCCAGATCCAACAGGCATCCCGGGCCTCTCCACCCCCCAGCGACTCAGGTCTGCCAGGTCTGCTCCAGCAGGATGGGCTCTATATCCACAATAACAGGATCTTCGTACCCCTCGGTGCCCGTGCAGAAGTCCTGGGGCACTGCCACGATACCCCTCGCTGCGCTCGCAACAAGGGTCTGTCCCATCCAGCCTGGGACGGGCCCACACCGCGGACCTAACAAGGATGCTCAGCATCTAATCAATTTCTCAGGTAGTTGCGCTCTTCCATGTCTATGCACACCATCTCCCACAAACCAGTAAGTGAGAGACCTGACCACATTACAGTTGTGCACTTCCATGTATTTTTTTGTTTCAGACTGGCTTAAAATCTTCCCACCACTGTGCCTTCATGCCAACCGCAATTAACCCCATCTCCCGTGTGTGTGTGCTCTCACCACCGCAGCTAACCCTCATTCTCCTTCTGCACCACAGTTGCACACCAATCACCACTCCCGCCACTGCTCTTAACCCCTATCCACCTCTCCGACATATCCCACTTCACTCACCACTGCACCAACACCCTCATCTGCACTTACTGCCACTATACCAATGCACACTTCTGTGCTCTCCACGATTGCCGTGATGAACCCTTCCCTCTTCAGCCCATTCAATGAACGAGCACACTTTTGCTAGTAACTCGGTATGATTTATGAACTCATACTTGGCCTTAAAATGTGTTACTGAAGTGCCTTGGACTTCACACACGTGTGAAATAAAACACATAAACTAGGTTCTGAGATGTAGGCATTTATAAACTTGTTGTTTTTGCCTGTTTTGGCTCATTTTCAATATGCTTTTATGACTGGTTAAGATGTACCTTATGTTTCCTCTCTAACAACACTGCTGATGCTGGAAAACAACAAAAATAGGTATGAAAGAAAATCCGCTTATAACTTGAAACAAGGTAATTTAGAGGTATTTGCAAAATATAACATCTGTTGTTACGATCTTAGAATTCAAAGCACATTATTAGACATTAAAGGGGTTTTTTTTTATTTTTAGAAAATATGTACACCATGTGGAAAATGGTTTTTCACCTGAAAGTAATCCATCCATTTATGGCAAAAAAAAAAAACCTGTAATAACTTGTTAAAAGATGAACTTACATCTATGAATTCTGTATGTTATGACTGAATACATTCTTGGTATCTTAAAGCCCAACTCACTACTTTCGATATACTATATACTTTCTATAGTAAAAGTATTTGCTTCGATCTAGTTTTTATTTGTTTGTACTTTCTTCTAATTACCTTGTCACTCTGTTGCCTTGAGGAAGGGACTCTGCGTGGCCTAGAATCGTTGGAAATTTTGACCTATGTGACAATATTTGCAATAAACAATATTTTTTTGCTTCTTTGAGTGCTGGTGACCTATCTTCGCATCTCTGAGGTTCTGCACGGTGCTCAAGCACCTACCTTATCTACATTGGTTACAACTCTGTATGGTGTGCAGCAGGCACCTTCAACAATTTCTCTAAATGGGGACAGACCACAAATAAAAAAATCTCATTGAGATTCTAACCATTTCCTTTAGCTGGATTTCAGCTTTAAGCAACCATTGAAAATGTCATATTGAATTTAAGATTGGATATATTAAAAGCTAAAGATGAACTTCACCATCCCATGCCAAAAAATGTTTTATAGTAATTGTCCCCCTATATTATGTAAAATAAATATACTTACAAGACCATCAAATCCAGCATTGATGATTCTCATAGCACACGTCTCATTCCACACCACCATTTCTATCATCATCGGGGGGCCAGTTGCAAGAATCTGGAAGGTACAGCTGACCCCCTGATGATGTGGCACAAGATCTTGCACATGCACAGTTTCCTCTCTCTTTTTTCCAGCCACACAAGCAAGATATCACGAGAGTTCAGGTATCTGTTGTGTGCTGGGATATGTGATGTGTCTATCCCAGGAGGCAGCACAAAAGTAATTCTTGTCTAGGTGGGATCCAAGGAAGGGGCTGGGTACAAACCAAAGAAGAAAGTATAAAAAGGTAAACAGAAGCATAGGAAAAAAAGGCTGCTTTTTTAATATTATGCAGGGAGGAATGTTTCAATGAAGCACAATGTGTTTTAGGGTGATGAAACCTATATTCCTACAACATAGCAGCCAGAATGATAGTTTGCAAATGCCAGAGCAAATGGGACCAAAGTGTTTATTAAACCTCTTGATCCACCCAGCATCAAAAGCAACTTAGGAAAGGAATCTGTTAAGAAATGTTCCATGACATCTACATGTACATTACCCTGAGTAACATAGACATACTTAGCAATGATTATTAAGACATAAGGTACCCATCTTTTCAAGGATTGTCCAATAAGATTTGGAGTTGAAGGCTATATCTGTGTTGGTATCTGCCCCCTCCTATTCTGAATCAATTATTAATTAATAAACATTATCAGTCCACCAAGGGACACCACAGTTGTGCATGTTCAAACTTTATTACTTTAGAAAATTGGTGATAGATTGTTCCAAGTCCTAACATGTGTTTAAGTTATTTTATCAAATGATTGCAGGTATACATGTATGGCTTGGTTTACTAGCCTTGTGACTGAACAACCTTATGACTGAACAAAATGTAAACATTGATTTGACTCATGGTTTTCTTTTGTCCCCACAGCACACTGTGCAGTCAGTGAGTGGAGTCCTTGGGGTCCATGTTCAAAGAAAGGAAAAACATGTGGTTTTAAGCGGGGCAATGAAACAAGAACCCGTGAGATACAGCAGCATCCTTCAGCACATGGCACATCTTGCCCGTCAACAAATGAAACAAGAAAATGCATAGTGCAGCGAAAGAAATGCTCAGAAAGGTAATGTATTCTCATTTTGTGATTCTCCTCCAAGATGTCCTCAGACATGATGGCAAATAGATAAAATGGACCTGAACTTTCCCATTCAACAGAGAAGATATAGCCAAATACCTTTTGGTCATGTATCCAGCACTAAACAGCTCCTAACCAGAGCATTTTTTTCAAAGAACACTAACAGGGTTTATTCACAAAAGGGTGAAGAGTTTGGAGAAGGCAGGAGAAGTGATCAATCTAGGACAACATAGCTGAACTGGAAAGTGAGCTGAATTGGAGAATTTTGGAGTGGAGTGGCTCCACTCCATGAAAGAGGAACGGAGCTAGCCTTGGCCAACCGCACTGTCACCCTATGGAGAGGGTAGTGAAGGCTGGACTAGACAGATTTAAATGGACGGAACTAACAAATTAAATCTGAATACCAGCTAACACTTCTTAAGTAGTTACAGCAACAGTTTTTTTTGGGCGATAAACGTTTTACATAAATGAATGAAAGCTGATTATTGTAAGCACCTCTGTTCGTGCTAAATTATTGGTCCGTTGGTCCCAACCTTCTACCTGACACTTTTGCTGAACAGCTTTGCTTGTTAAAGGAAGTTGAGAAAAAACAGACTTACTGACCAGATCACCAGGTGAATTAAAGGAGAACTATGGGTAAGTGTTTTTGCCCATAGCTTGCGGTATACTGAGACCGCCGCATCCGGGATGGATCCCGTTATTACTGTTAAGATCCACCCAGCTGCGTGATTGACAGCTGGCTCTGTCTATCTAGAGGCAGAGTCAGCTGTACCCGCCCCATCTGTTCAGCCAGTCAGCGCTGGAGGATTGGAGGGGGGGAATCCTTGCAGGGAGCTGTGAGTGACAGTCACAGCTCTCTGCAGGGACAGGATCGAAAAGTGAGCGTACGACGGTATGTGTTTGCTCACTTCCCGATCTATTGAGCTGACGTGTGACCGTTTCATTGTCACACATCGGTTCGAACTATGAGGTTGAGTGAAAATCACTCACCTCATAGTTCTCCTTTAACCACTTCAAGACCAGGTGTTTAGACCCCCTTCCTGGCCAGGCCATTTTTCAGTGTTCAGCGCTGCAGTCCTTTGACTGACGTTTATTCCGTCATGCAACGCTGTACTGAAATGAATTTTATACCCTTTTTTGGGGACAGATAGGGCTTTATTTTGGGGGTATTTAATCACCACTGGGACTAATGTTGGTAAGCTGCAATATGTTACCTTTTTGCTTTTGGGTTTAGGTACGCTTTAACTCTAAATGGGTTTCAGAGGGATTTCATAACTCTTTAGGTAAAGTAGAAAACCCCTGTTCTTCGGTACAGGCATAAAAATAACATTTTGTATCAAACTATTTTAAACTTTATTTACAAAGTGAAGTTTAGCAGTACCATTTCATTAATAGATTACGGTTTCCTAGAGATAGTAGTTCTGGTGGAGGATGATGCGAATGAATAAATATAACTTTAAATATTACTATCTGCTGGCAAGGAAAAAAGTTTCCATTCTTGGACATTCGTTTTGGTTTTGTGTTCCTGGCAAGCTATATACATATTGTGCTAAAGAGAAGATCCGTACGTTCTATGGAAAAAAAGATAAGCTGTCTGAATTATTTACGATCGCTATCCGAATTTATATGAGTCTAGGTGATCAACAATCCGGAATTAGAAACTACATGGAATCCCCCATCCCACCAGCAAGTTGTTAATTCCTAATATACTCCCCTGTCAGATAAATAGATCGTTATATGAGAACGTATGTGTGGCTCAGCTGGGTGGGAGAGCAGCAGTTACATGCAATGTTTGTGAAATTTCTAGGCAGAGGATTTGATAAGTATGCAATTGGCTTACGCTTGCTGCGTTTTATCATACTTTGATTGGAGTTCAAAAATATGCTGAGGAAAAATTCCCCAAACCATGCATCAAGATTAGAGTAAATGTTACTTTAGCTAGAGATAATGTAACATAATACCAAGAGGCTTAAAATATTAAGTGTTAAATTCCCTTCTTATCCACCCACTCACACTCATCACAGACACAATCTGATGTAACACAGAAGGGCAAAAGACAACCGTCACGTTTAATGATGTGCTGGATGATAATGCAAAATGGATCCGCTATATTCAGCCAGATTTCTTCCTGTCAATAAATAGATCCAGCCCAATTGTGTAACCTCTGATCCATCATATAACATATATACAGAGCACACTTGTCATATAAAGGGTCGTGTTTTGGTTGCTCTATAGTTGAAACCATGAGGCCACACAGTTGTGTTAGTTCATTTCAGTGCACTGTTCCATCCACATCTCTGAGGAGCATTTTGTATATATTTGACAAATTAAGAGAGAGGATTGCTGCACACTCACAATTAGGGTTGGGCTCGATGATCGAGCCAAACGTGAGTTCGACTCGAACATCGCTAGTTCGTGTGTTCGGCGGGCTGTTCGCCTTGTGAAGCCGTAATTGGCTAAAGGCTTGCACCTGACCACAGGGCACAGAGAACTGTGAGAGCTATGATTAGGAAAAGTCGTGATGACTCTGCCCAATCGTGGCTCACCTGTTACAACAGTAAACAGTTGGGCGGAGATTGCTGTCACTGCTAGCTCCGCCCATTTGTTTATAAGTTGCCGGCATCTGTCAAAATGCCATTCTGCGACGGGTGTTCTTTGCGAGGACGGGGCGGCGGTCGTCGTTTTTTAAAAAATTATTTCTATTTATTTTTTATTGTTTTATTTGTTATTTCGTCGAGTCGCCGTTGTGGACAATGCTGGCCGTCGTGATTGACCCTGGATTACATTGATGGATCAATTATTTTTTTTAATAAAGGACTTGTCGAAAATCCTTTGTTGTGTTTTTTTTTCAAATAAAGGATTTTTTATGAAAGTCTGGTGTTGTTATTTAAAGGAGAACTATGGGGTCAGGGCTTTTCCCCATAGTTCTCCTTAGGGTAACAGGAGGACACAAACTAGCATTTTTGAACCCTTACTCTACAAGTACCCCTTACTCATTCACAAGGGGGGGCGCATCTGAGAGCCCCTTTATTAAAGGGGTACCCTGATGTGAATAAGCCCCCGGCCCGCACCCCCACAACCAACGCCCCAGGGCTTGTGGGGAAAAAGCCCTTGTCCCCATCGGCACGGGGACAAGGTGCTTTTCCAGGTGTTACCCTGGAAATGCACCCTTCCTGTGCCGAGGGCATGTGGCCTGGTATAGGAGAGAGAGGGGGGAGCTCGCTTGTCCCCACCCTTTCCAGCCCTGCCAGGCCTATGCTCGGATCAAGGGTCTGGTATCCAATTTTAGAGGGGACCCCACTTCTCCCCCCCCCCATTTTTGGGGGTAGGGTTCCTCTTTAAAATTCCTACCAGACCTTAAGGGCCTGGTATGACTTTTGGGGGGAACCCCATGCTTTTTTTTTTTAAATGGGGTCCCTACTAACATTCCTACCAGACCTAAAGGGTCTGGTATTGTTTGGGAGGGAGAACTGCAAGCTTTTAAAAACATTTTTTTTTTAAACGTCATTTTTTTTTCTTTAGAAATTTCATTTTTGCTGCAGTAGGTTCTATACATTGTACAGATTTGCCACTTTACAGCCAGGTTAAGGGACCCCCCAGGCATGATATTTAAAGGATTTTTTCATTTTTATTGTTACCCTTTAAGTAATGTGAAAATCACTGCTCCTTTAAAAACTGTATTTTTTTTCATTGATTCCTGTCCCCCAGGCCAGTACCGGATCCCCATACACTTTTTATGGCCAATAAATTGCATACAGGCTTCCAAATGGGGACATTTGATTTTCTATGTTCTACACCCATAGGCTTGCATTGAGTTCGAGTTTGAATTCACATTTTTTCCATTTTCGAAAGTTCGAATTCGAACCGAACAGGGGGGTGTTCGGCTTATCACAACTTACAATGCCATCTAGTATTTTTTTAATTAAATCTGAACTCCAGGATAAACAAATATTGTCTAAGTACATAGATAACAGATCTTCACAGTTCTTGTTCATTTAAAAGAGGTGGAAGTGAACCCAGTATGGGCAAATGGTCTTAGCTTGCAAAGCCTATCCCTTTACATATACCGTGTTTCCCCGAAAATAAGACACTGTGTTATATTTTTTTGGCTCAAAAAAACACACTAGACCTTATTTTCGGGGTGGGTCTTATTTTTTTTTTTTTTTATGTACAACACTCCACACTTATTCATGTACAACAGTCTACATGTACATGTACAAAAATATGGTGATCAGGGCAAACAGGGGTGCCGTATCTTTTCAAGAGCAAGTTGCTAACCAATCGCTGGCCAGAATGAGCAAAGCGCACTTTCACTATGGATTCTTCACAGGCGGAGTGTATTTGGTATCACTCCACCTGTGACAGGAGCCAGCGCTATAGAGGAGGCATCGGCTTATGCGGCTCTGTTCCCTCCAGTGCCGCCTTGTTTCCTCTAGCGCTGGCTTCGTTGGCACCGCTGATTCTCTCCTGCCTCTCCCGCGGCTCTTCAAGTTCCCCCTTATGCCACCACCGGCCCTGGGAATGGTCACAACTAGGTCTTATTTTTGGGGTAGGTCTTATATTTTATCAATTCTCAAAAATAAGTACTAGGTCTTACTTTTTGGGGTAGGTCTTATTTTTGGGGAAACAGGGTAGCATCATCATTTAAATCAGTGTGAGCGTTGTACTAACTAGGTAAAGAGAATGGGGGGATTTATCAAAGCTGGAGCAGACAAAATTCTGGAGCAGTTGCTGAGGGCAACCAATCAGCCTCTCTCTTCAGTTTGTTCAGTTAAAATTTGAAAATGAAAGAGAGAATCTGATTGGTTGCCCTGGGCAACTGCTCCAGATTTTGTCTGCTCCAGTTTTTATAAATCCCTCTCAGTCTATGACCGAGTTCCTGACTTTTCAGAGGGGGTGACACCAAAATGACTGGCCAGCTCACTGATGTCACTGGTTCTCAGGAGCTGAGCGGTATGCTCGTGCTGCCCCCCGTTCGCCCCTGGTAACGTGCACCGCCAGCAACCAATCCATCCCCCCTCCCTATCCCAGGTGACAAAAATTGAGGGGATGCCCCTGGGTGGAGGCTGGTTCTTTCAAGAGATTATGAGGGGAATTTATAAAAACTGGAGCAGACACAATTTGGAGCAGTTGCCCATGGCACCCAATCAGCTTCTCTCTTTCATTTTCACATCTTAACTGGAAGCTGATTGGTCCAGATTCTTTCTTCTCCAGTTTTGATAAATTTCCCTATCTGTCTCTGCCCTGAATGTGAAAAGTGTCCCTTTAAATAACTGTCACCATGGTGAATTCTATAGTCTGCAGTGAACCATTTACTATTAACGACATTAAAACAAATTTCCAGAGCCTTGACTGTCATCAGCTTGCAAAAATCTTCCATGTGCGTCATTCAGCTGCTTAATGTAATAAAATCATACGTCTACATTTAAAATATAGAGGCTACAAACATCATTTTACTTTAAAAATAAAAATGTTTAGCTTACAAAATCAACAGGAAAATTAGTTCCTAATCTCATAGTTTACACATCGTGGAAATAAATGAGTTCTGGTATATTTCCGGTTACTTTATCAAATATGACAGCATAAACAAAGCGCAGTGGTGTCAAACACTCAAATGTGAGAGTTTTTTGTTTTTTTTTTAAGGTAACCACTATGTGCTGCTAACAGAGCCGTCATGATGACATTTTAACTGGGTAGTCAGTGTTTTGTGCACATTATAGGCATGGTTCAGAGCAAGAGGACATGTTAATCAGTGAAAAAAATAAACACGTAAGCCGATGTAGCACTATGAACGCTAATCAGAGTCAGAACAGCTTGTAACGTAACAGGCAGCAGATTGTAGTAACACAGCTGAAAGATGTGTTTTAAATGTTAAAGACACTAGGCCGGTTAATGACCTTACTGTGTGATTGTTTCCCGGGCCTCTTAGACTCTAAAATTAACTTAAAACTAATTACTGTTTCCTAATGTTTATACCATACATATACTACAAGGTCAACAGTGGGTGTTTAAGAACCCATTATGTCGACATTCTATTTTTGTGCTATTGATAATAGCTCACATTCCAAATTGATTCTACTTTTGACATAGCAGGATATGTCTAAAGCCTAACTCCAGCCCAATTTTGTTTTTGTTTTTTTCGATGGAGTGGGGGTGAGTTGAAAACTTATTTTAATCTGTGACCCCCATTGGTAAAGTATGACCCCTTTGGTAAGGTATCCTTTACTTCCTATCTCTGTCCTGCTAGAGCGAGGACAGAGATCCCTTTGACACTTTCACTACAAATGGGGAATGCAGTTGTCACCAAGACAGGGAGGTACAGACAGCAATAAAAACACTGCCAGGAGTACCAACCCTTCCCCATGCTAGAAATGTGTTTTGCACTATGAAAAACTCTAGCATTTATAACTTCTTAGACTGCAGCTTTTGGAAGTTCAGTGCAGCCATCTAATACAAATCTTGGTTGCTACAAGGCCCCGCACTCTTAAGCAAATTCAAGTAGAACAATGTGTATTGCATCACCCAGGGGCATCCCTAGCCTTTTTGCGGCCTGACACAAAACTAACAGCATCTCCTGAAGACAAGCCGCATCGCTTTGCTGGAGGAATCCTATTTCCAAGTAGGGAACCACTATTTGCTGGTAAGTAGGCTCCTATGACACAGAAATGAGGATGGCACATCAGGATCTGCTTCCAGGTATTTATAAAGGTGCCAGGTTGGGTCCGAAATCCAAAACAGTAGCTCCTCACTCCAGCTCTTGTATAACCCTGGTCACATTAACTGCCAGGCGGTAATGTGCTGTGTAGTGCAGTGCAAAAAATACAGCAGGCCTACGTTTTCATGCATTGAGGTGTATTATATCACACTTATTTTATGTTGGTTGCTTAACAAAATATGCCTGAGCACACGAACATGCCCGAGCTATTGTGCAGTCCCCTGGACACATTGGGTACCACACTAGCGGTCCTCTATAATTACCAAGTTGACCACAAGTGTTCTAGTGTATTTTTAGTCATTACCTTATCCACAAGCTTTATTAATCATTTTATGAAGTACTTTCGTCTTTAAGGGAAGTTTTTTTTAGCAATGTTGCAATCTATGACTCAACAAGTTTTACAATGTAAGGAGGTCAACAACTTTGCCAAGGTGAACTTTCACCTCCAAGATGAGTTATAGGCATAGCACATTACTTCATAGTATATTCAGACCTAGCCTGAGTTATCAGGATGGAATGTGTGATTCTCTATATAGTACGGTATTCTGTTGTAAACAACTGATACTCAGGAAGATTTTAAAATTCACAATAGTTAGAAAACTGAAAAAGAAGCTGCCTATAAATTATGATATATATTATTATTATGTACTGTACAGAGGGTTACTGAGAACAAAAATATGCAATCATATGACAAAACAAGATGACAAAAAACAAGATGCATTAGTAATAAACACAGAGAATGTGATTTATTGATTTTAAACAAGGCAGAGCAAAACTGAATAGCAGGCAAGGCAAAAAACAAATATGAAACTGTAAGCATGTAAGAGGTGTGGGGACAAATATAAATAGGTACACACAGGAATCTACAAAAGAAATACAAATGTCATAAAAAGATGCGAAAATATATTAACACAAAATTATACTGAGAAAACCAGAAGTCCCCACAACAATGGTAAAAAAAAAGAAAACAGGTTAAAGCAGAACCCTACCCTAAAATAAATAAAGAGCTCATTAAAAGACAAAACTATTGCTGAAAACCTTACCTCTCATCTGAAGCAGTAAAGTAATTATTTGCCACCATGGATGTCCTCCTTTGGATTAATTGACAGTCAGCATAGATCAACCCACTTACCCTGAGCCAAGTCTGGCATGGACCTGCACCCTAGGAGGGGGGCTTATCACACATCCTAAGCTCATAGTACTACTGCACTGAACAGCACTCACATGCCATTAACTTAGCTGTCCCACTTAGATTTAGGATCTAGTTTTTTTCAAATGTTTATACTCATACATCTATTTTACAAGTGTAAAGGACAAGTAGAGTGTAGGTCATCTAGTTTCTACCTCTCTGTTAATAATAGAACTTTGTGTTACCAGTCAGAGAGTTATAGACATTTCAATTACAACAGCTGAAATTAACACGTTCCTGTTCGCAATCTGCTTTGACCTTTTTAATGTACATATCTCTACAGTATACTAAGAACCAGAAAGTTCTTTGGCACATAAGCACTTATCAGCTTGTAAAATATTGAGGCGTCTATTAGAGACTTTATTAATACAGTTAGAGATATTGGGGTTGATTTACTAACCTTATAAACACGCCACGAACAAGTATACACCTCTGTAGTGTGTTCCCTCCCAGCATGATCTATTGGTGGAATCTAGACACCTTTGTAGTGTGTACACACCCAGCAGGTGTGTTGTGCAAAGCCCTGCATGAATTGCAAGGTGATGTTGTGTAAATTAGCTCTACATTGTGTTGCTTGCGTTGATGAATGCAGGAATGTAAATGCATGAGCTAACCATTTTTGTCTAAACTGTGAAGTAGCATTATATATGCATCATTTTTCCATATATGGCATTAGTGGAAATATGCTTTTAGAGACTTTTTGGTTGATAAATATGTTTTGCTGTGTAAAAATCACACGCACCTAGTGCGTGCGTGTGTTTAGGTTAGTAAATCACCCCCATTGAGTTATATTTGGAGAAAGAGTATTGTCATTAAGCTTGATTTGAGTGGAGGATAGATTGCAAATTTAGCTGTACATGTTTTTAGTGTGAGTAGAAGCACCATAGATGGACACTCATGGACTGAAGATATAGACCCTATCAACAAAATATTTATTTTTTTATAAGGAAGTGTGCAGATGGAAGTGAGGCAATTAAGAGGGGACATGATTTTGATGTACAAAATGTTTAGTGGTGATAGAAACATCAGCAATAAACTGTTTACGGTAAACTCCATAACAAAGACTAGAGGCCACCACCTAAAATTGGTGGAGAAAAGACTTAACCACAAGGGGCATAGGGGCTTTTTTTTCAGTCAGATTGGTTAAAGTCTGGAACTTGCTGCCACAAGCAGTGGTATCAGCAGAGAGTGTTGAATCATTCAAAAAGCATTTAGATTCCTAGCATTGTACCCGCCCTCTGCTGCAGTTCCCCATCAGGTACATCAATGGAGGGCAGGTACAATGCTAGTTTACTATTGGCTATTGCAAATTGAAATAGCCAATAGTAATGTCCCAATGCTTTTCAATGGGAAAAAACATTTTCTTTTTTTTTTTTCTATTCTGACATCGCTCGTCAGAATAAAGAAAAAAAGACACATCAGTGCTTCTCTCCTTGGCGGCCGGGAGCGGGAGGCTCCCAGAGCGCCCGGGAGAGTTTTCTTTTCTTTTTTACAGCAGCAGAGCCGCCGGACAATAGGAAACTATTGGGTGGAGCTAGCTGTCACTGCTAGCTCCGCACAATCGTTTTCTATTTACTTTTTTTTACCTTTTTCACTCGTTTTCTGCTCTGCTCGGTCCCTCTGAGGGACCGAGCAGAACAGCCGAGCCGAATGCCGCTCAGCGGCATTCGGCTATTCACTCACTGCTGTTCGGCATCTTTAAGAATAGCCCGAACAGCAGTGAGAAGCCTGCTGGAGGTTTGGCTCAGTCGATCCAGATGTTGGATCGGCTGAGTCGAACTCCTTCTGCACTTCGGGTTGGCCGAACATGCTGAGCATGTTCGGCCGACCCGAAGCCACGCTAAGCAAGCCGATGTATGGCTGATTTCAGCCGATGTACGGCTGAAATGAGCCGTACCAGCCTGAAGTGAATAGCCGAACAGTGTTCGGCTAACTTTACTTCAGATCGGTCATTCACTCGGCTGCCCTCGGCAGCTTCGTGAATAGACCCCTATGTCTCTTCTGCAAAAAAAGTAATCCTGGTATCAGCTAAAATTACAGGTATTAGACATTTTAAAAAAAAATAAGTAAGAAAGGGAATTAAGTTATACTGTAATAGTAAGTAGTAAGAGTTTGAAAAAAAATCCATGCATTCATATATGACATTTTATTTTCCCTATGACAATAACAAGAGCATTCTAAGTAGTGTATCCTTTCATTCTACACTTGTACTAATTCGTTCTAAATCTGTATAGTGTCTTGGGTTCACTTGAGCACCGGACCATGCTGTCAGCACTGCATAACAATAAAAAGAAGGGAGCAACTTAAAAAATACATGTGTTACTGCCTACCCACATCAAGGTGAAGTGTAAATTATTCGCCCCAAACTTAAATGTCCTTTCATAATATTTAGAAGCATGCCCATTGATGAACCAGACGACTTTCTTTCATTTTACAAGGATGTCTACTAACTTGGTACGTTTGAAGTTTGACATTTGTGTGCAACTGTACAGCAAAACTAAAGCTGCCATCTGCATTTGGTTTGTTGATACAATACAAAGTAATAGTTCCTTCAGGCAAGATTTTCAACATGTCTGCAAAAAAGGAGGGCTTCCCTCAACCATATTGCATAGCCACACATTCACAGAACAGAGTATTACGTAGTAAAAAAGAACAGTAGCTCAAACATCAAGATTTACGGCAATGAACACTGCTCCCTTGATATAACTTTTACACACTAGTCATCAACTTTGTGTTTAGGAAAAAGGAGGCTTTAGACCTGATATCCCAGGAATGCGGCTATCTTTTATCTATGCAGACCACTGCAGAGCCCCTAACACATGAAGTTCACATCCAGTAATCCATGTAATGTATGATATGCACTAATTTTGTCTTTGAAGATCTATGGCTGCATATCTTACTTGGCTGTTTGCCAAACTGTTAACCCTTGCAATGTGATAAAAATGTAATAGATCAACAATGGGTTTTAAAAATTATATTATCAGGGTGTATAGGCTACAACAGTGGTACATAGAGTCTTAAAAAAATACATTTGACATATTCTTAAAAATTTACATTTCATTTCTAAAATATGAATGTTTACTAATGAAGATTAAATGGATCAATAGAAAAGGATACAGGTCTACAGTAATCAAACTACTGTCATGGTGAAATTATTTTATCTAAAATAAAAACTTTTCTTTTTAATATTGCATTAAGTGGGTTAGGGTTAGAACCATGAGAAAAAGGTTAGAACCTCTGTCAGGATTTTATAGCTTTTTGCAGACAGCCTGTCCTGTACCTGTACCTCATATGTCGTATAATACTGGGTGCACAACCTATGCCAATGCTTTATAAAACATAGCAGAGAGAAGAAAATCTGACAGAAGATTGCCTATTCTATCCAACTCTATATATTTTAAAAAAAATTGGCTTTAGGTATATTTTAAAAATGGGGGTCAACTAAAATCAATACCTCCAAATAAACACTGCAATATAATGCAAATAATTGTTATATGCCTATATAAACAAGCCTTTCCAAAAAGAGAAATTACTTTCTAGATAGCAAGCTAAAATGATGGTACAACAAAATCTCATTACATGACAACAAGAAAAATACAAACAACGAATCATTTTTGCTCAATATTATTGTTCAGAATGAATATTTTTACCATTTTGTCAAAGATAAGATTTTTTATTAAAATGAAGTAATCTTAGGACCTGCGGCAATAGGCTTTTGTTCGCTTCCAACCGGGAAACTCACTTTCCGCCACTCAAACCTCCCCCCTCCACAACATAAAAAAGCACCCTTTTTAAAAAATATTTCCTTTTTTCTTTTATATACAAGGCGAGAATGATGTGACACCTCCTCCCGTTGCCTCCTAGGATACTGACATCACATATCTTAGGAGGCTGCAAGAGGCCTACAGCGCCACATTAATTATCATTCATCTGGTGCCAACTGCAAGAAAATGAGAGTGACAGCCAGCTTCTTGTACGCCTAGTTCTTTTTTCCTCTTACTATGTGGTTGAGATACTCACATGCATACAGTATATGATTGTTATCACTATCATAAATTGAAACATATTAAACAATAACTTGCTTATGAGCTTATTACTTGTGGAAAGGAAAGGGAGCTATAAATAAAATAAAATCTATTAGGATATATGGAGCAAATCAGAGATTGAAAGTTTGTAGAATCTAAAGGGTTATGGGTAACCACATAGAAGGGGAGAAACTCCACTTATTTTTATGTTACAACGGAAGGATAAAAAAAGATGTTTGCTGTTAGTTTAAAAGGAAACTATAGAGGTAGAATAGATTACATATAATACAGGTGAAACTCGAAAAATTAGAATATCGTGCAAAAGTTAATTTATTTCACTAATGCAACTTAGCCATCTACCAGGAGATTTTGGAGCACTTCATGCTTTCTTCCGCAGATGAGCTCTATGGGGATGATGACTTCATTTTCCAGCAGGACTTGGCACCTGCCCACACTGCCAAAAATTTTCTGAGCTTGTGGATCTGGGTTTTCATGAGCTGTAAGCCATAATCATCACAATTATGACAAATCACGGCTTGAACTATCTTGCATTGCATGTAATGAGTCTATCTCATATATTAGTTTCACCTTTTAAGTTGCATTAGTGAAATAAATGAACTTTAGCACGATATTCAAATTTTTCGAGTTTCACCTGTATATTTCTGATAGAAGAGGAATCCTAAGTCAGAGCCACTCAGCCCATGCCCAAAGTGGTTGTGTGGGTTTCCACAGTAATGGCTGATCTCCATTTAGTTACTTTAAAGGAAACCTGTAATGAGGGACATACTGTATGTAGGCTGCCACTGCTGATCTTTCATTCTGAAAATGCTGGGTCCTGGTTGTAATGCTGATCCAAAACTTCAGCACGTTTCCTTTGTCACTAACCTGTAATAATTTAGATTCCCAATACGAAATGTATTTTCACAACTAAGTTGTTTTACATGGCAAGAAAAAATGGCTTGTTATAGCAAATGAAAAGAAAAACAACACAGCATGGGAGCAGTATTGATTCTGAAATGAAATGGAACATTTTCATGTACTAGTTCTTAATAAATTGCAGCTGGAACTATAACATAGGAAATAGTTACAGCTGTCCTGGTGTTTTAAGTTGCTACAAAAGTTTTATAAAACAGTATGCGATTTAGCACTAGCAGAACTGGATCAATACAAATACAAATGAATTAGGTAATCTTGTATTTCCTTTTTAAATTAGCAATATTTACATCATATTTTACCAATGTAATGGGTGTTTTTAGGCATTTTTTCGGTTAGTTAATTTTATGATCAGATTTAAAATTTATAGATCTCCTTAAAGATTCAAATACAAAGTAGAAAACATTAGCATTCATTATAGGGGAAAAGATATGTAAATTGAATATGTAAATTGCACTACTGTAATTTGTAAACCTATATGTATATTGAAAACATAGGGGTCTATTCACAAAGATGCAGAAGAATCTGGCCGTAGCTTCGGCCGATCCTTCGGCTAGCTTCGGCCCCAGGACCCCTTCGGTTCAGGAGAACCGAGGGGGTGCTGTACGGGCTATTCACAATAGCCCGTGCAGCTCCCGATCACGGCCGAGCGGCTCAGTCGAGCCGATCGCATATGCCACCGATGTACGGCTGAAATCAGCCATACCAGCCTGAAGTGAATAGCCGAACAGTGTTTGGCTCACTTCACTTCTGATCGGTCATTCACTCGGCTGCCCTCGGCAGCTTTGTGAATGGACCCCATAGTCAGGGAGCAGTCCAGATTTCAAGAAGATCTCTTGATTTACACAAAAGGGAACATACATTTGCATGATCCTGCTGTAAAGACGTGCATGTAATTGTAGTAAAAATCTGCTTGCCTACATTTGCCTAAGTCTTCAATGTGCATAACCAAGAAACAAGATATGATTTATGGTTTCGATGAATGAAGGGAGTTATATGAATTCTATAATCTATACAAGATGTGATTTTTTTGTTTTGGTCCTGCAGATTGCATAACTAAATGTTCAGCAATTGGCTGAAGTGGAAATTAACAACTTTAGTGGACAAAAGGGCTGCCAAACTTGCATATGACAGAGAGCTGCCTGTGTGACATGTATAGAAGTAGATAAAGCCATACATAATTGGTGTATGTTGGAATTGTTCTCCATTTTAGGGCATGTTAGAGCCACATGGACCCCAATAAACAGTGTTCACCCAGACTTGTTTGTTGTTTATCTAAAGCTTTATCTAAAGCTGCAGTAGGAGCTTGTGAAGAAGATGGTTCAGATATAAATGCTGCTTCCTGAAGTTCTTCCTTGAATGTTAATTTTGTATATCCTCCATTGACTATTAAATTCCGATGAGGTCCTGGGTACTAAATTGAACCACTTCCCATTAGTATCATAGATACCCATTATTAAAACAAAAATGTAGGGTATAATTAACATGTTTTTTGGACCAGGCATGCTAAGTCCATTAAACCTTGAAGGAACCCATACTTATATGAAATAAATGAAAACATGATACCCCTGTAGTCATATACCTGCCAAATGTTTGTGAAAGATCTGGAAAATCTGCCCTTAAGATGGTCTCATACATAATTTGCTAACCAAGGCCAAAACATTGTGGATAGAGTAGGGAATAGTCTTTCTGTTTTTTTCATTTTTTACAAACTCTGACCCATTGACAAATAAGGATAAATCTCTCCAGCAGGGGCATTTACAGAAATAAAAACCTGACATTGATTCTAACCCTGACCAGCTCTATCCAACAAGAAACAAATTTTCCTTTCAATACATTTTAGGATTTTCTTTGTCAGATCAATACATTTACTAATAACTAATTAGGGCCTACCTAAACTATTAGTTTGTATTATACAGTATCCAGTTAGGGAGACCCTCACTCTACAAAGTTAGTAAATTAAAAAGATCTGATGGTCAGATCTAAAAATAAAACCAAAGGTGTTTTCAAGATCAGCACTGTAGCTGCCTATATGGACAGAGGTATGCAATCACAAAGCTGCATCACAGGTTTTATGCTGTACTACAGGCAACTATGACCAAGCATTAAGGAGGACCACAATGTAACCCCCTGTCCTGCATTTGCAGATTCATAAGTTTTATTGTGACATTTACATTATACTTTACTTTAAGGGGCCCTGCTCCCTTTCTAAGGCTTTGAGCTCACAATAAAAATTATACTACAAACACAGACAGAAGTAAAAATGGTAAGTAGGGAAAAGCTACAACCCTTGTCCACTTTTTGTTGTTGTTGTTGTTTTTCCCTGTGGCAGAATTTTACTCACTTCCGGTCTGGTAAAATGTTGTCCTCAGAAAAAGAAATGTGGGAAAATCTCTCTAATTGAGTCCTAGAAAGAAGTAAAACCGGACCGGGATTCTAATCCTTTCCCACTCTATCGAAAACTGAAAAAAAAGTTTGGGCTATAGATACACTTGTTTGTGGATTTACATTTACCTATGTGAACTCTCATAGCAAACTGCTATTTTTGCTGGTATGGTGATTGCTGTTGCTTGATTGTCCTCTTAATTTTCAAGATTCTGCTGTTTCACATATGAGTTACAGACATAGTACAAACATGTTTTTCGAATAGGATATAATTGGTTTTGGGTGCGAACATAAAACAGCTGTAAAGTGTTAAGTTATCATTTGGGGAATAATGTAAAATGTTCCGTACCTGGACTGGTTCCATAAGAAAGTAAAACTGGATCAAATTAAGCCTCCGAATGTTCTTTTCTAGCAGGCACAGATTAAAAAGGTTTGTTCCATATTTTTTTCCCCTTACACACTCAAACAAATTGGGCTCATTCTCACTTTTTACAAATCATTCTGCATTTTCACTAGACATGTGCGATTCGTTTCGTTACGAATCGAAATTCGTACGAATTTTCCTGAAATTCCGAATTTCGGAGCATCCGAATGGCAGTTTCCGAATTATATCCGAAATACGAAATTCCGTTAACGAATTTCGGATCCGAATTTCTTTGAAACAGGAACTAATATTACCCCTGTAAATGAGGTTGAACAGCATGACAAGATTTTTTTTTAATCCGAGATACGGATCCGCTGCTGCTGATGCATTACAATACACAGTTACACACACAGGCAGGAAATACGAAATTCCGTTGACGTATTTTCGTTCCGTTACGAACATTCGTTATATTGAAGGTAAAAAGCAAAGTACATTTATATTGGAGTTGATGGTAGTTTTTTTTAAAGTCCGAAATACGGAATTCGGAATACGGAATCCGTTAACGGAATTCGTATTTCGGATAAAAAAACAACTACCACTCCAATATTAACAAAGGTATTTTGCTTTTTAACTTCATCATAACGAATGTTCGTAAAGTTACGAAAATATAACCGCCACTAACGAAAATTCGTATTTCGTACGAATCCGAATTGAGTTCAGTTACGAATTACGAAATACGAAATAACGGATATTCCGAAACGAAACGAAACAGAACGAATTTTTTGACGGCGCACAAGTCTAATTTTCACCATATTGCTTCTCTTGAGGCTACAAAAGATATTTAACACATCAAGATGAAATTAAAAGATGAAAAATGCATTATGTGAACATTAGTAAGAAAATATAGTAACTAGAATTATTACCAAACATTTACATCACTCACATCATCACATGTGAATTTTTATTTGCACTTGAACATATACATTACCAAAACTATTTGAGCTGTACCATTTATTGTGTAAATAAAAGGGCACCAAACCAAAAGGTGTAAGAGTCCAAAAGTGCCTTTACCTGTTCACAATTTCATTAAAAAAAAACAAAAACCCATCACATTTCAATGCAGCTGCTGACAATTACAATTCCAGCCCCAAAGGATATCTTTTTAGCAAATCATATATAGATCCATTTGGTTATAGTATCATTTAATATCATATGCCTTTCTAAGAAGGAGTTTTGTTGCCCCTTAATTACACTGGCTGTTTTTTGTTTGCTCGAATTATGAACAATTTAAGACACTTTTGTACTCTTTCACTTTTTGGGTTCAGCACTCATTATTTCTGAACATGGAGTCACTTCTGGTTACCCAACAAAGGAGGCCTGTTTTGTTTGGGAGCTGCCCTGTCAGTGCCAGTGAGCTTATTGCAACTGTTTCTGCATCTGGACAATTTGAGTGAGCACAGAAATCCCACTGCTTCTTAACTGTGCTCCTAATGAGATATTTTCTAGTGCAGCTTAGAAAAAAAAAAAATTGCCTACCCCATGTGCTATGAAATCAGTCTTGTTGCTATATTAAACTCCCCAAGGCAAGGCATTCCCGCAGCTTGCACCACCAAGCACCAAGCTCCCATCAGTAACAAGTAATATGGGCCCGTGAACTTTAGGGAATGGTGGAACTAAACAGTTCTTGGTTTTCAAAAAAACCTACCAATAATGAATATAAAGTACCATAAAGGACTGAAAAAGTGCTGATGTGCAAACAATCAAAAGGAAAGCTACATTCCTCAAACTTTAAAGTGAGCACAGCCTGGGCTTAGTTGCTGGACGGTCTTTCAGCGGTTCCCTGTCATCCTGTTTGTTTTAGCTAAATTTGAGACATAGAGGGGGAAATGATAGTGCCCCGTGTGAGGATCGAACTCACGACCTTCAGATTATGAGACTGACGCGCTACCTACTACGCTAATTTTTTCATATTTATCTCAAACCTTTAGCGCTGTGACAACACTTTACACTTTCACTTTACACCTCTCATAGCAGCTTTAGGATCATTATTTGACTTTTAGTTTACTTTCCAAAAGTGCAGATTTTTTGTTGCAATCAGTTCTTGGTTTTCATTTCAGGGTAAAAGGCAAAGATGAGATAAAAAAGAACAAGCAGAGAAGAAAGGAAGGAGATGTCCAGAGGAAACAAAGGCAGAAAAAACAAGAAAAACCTCTGCGAGGAGAAGGAAAGCAACGAGAAGTCAAAGCCTAGGAAATGGAAAGTGTAAACGATACAGCCATAACCTTCTTGTGCTCTTATTGGACATGTAAGGCCACATGCCTCTATGACTGACTTCTGATGCTGTTACATCCCTGGCTGACTAAACCTCTACATGGAGTGGATAATACTTTCATATAACTAAGGCCTTAGCAACATTCCAAGCCACTCTCTTGAATTACTGAAAAAGAAAGAGAATCACAAGAGACAGCTTACAGAAAAGAATTATGAAATGTGCTCCGTGGATGCTTTATATTTTTATGCTTCTATGCATATGTAAAAGACAATTAAGACTCTCTTCCTTGTAATTATTAATAGCAACATCTTAGCCTATTTTGTAAAGTATTTTTTCAAGCTGTTTTTTGTTTTTTTGTTGAGAATTATAGTCACGTTATATATGGAAATCTACAGCACGGTTGTTCTGTAACACATTTCTGTGGTTGAATCACATAAAAAAGCATCTACCAACGGTACACATTACTGAGGAAATGATCATACCATATCCAGCTAAATAATGGTTACCTCACTCCATGCCAGCTGTAGGAATGGAACATTTCCAGGATGTGTTTTGTCTTTGGTTTCTTAACAGTTACAGTAGTGTGAACTGAGTTTCATTTGGGTTGACGCTGCCTCATAAGTCATAATGAGCAATATTTAAGTTTAGTCAGTGCTGGAGGATAACATTTATATGTTGTATAGAAACAAAATGCAGTACTAATCTCAAAGCAAAGCTGCTCTATGGTTAGACATATTTTAATTTATTAGCACTCACATATTTGATTGATGAAATTTTCCTATGTCTGGTGTAGTTTTAGCCTTTGCAAAGAAAAAAACAGTGATGAAATTGATGAGAATGATGTTTTAGGATATCCCTCTAAACATTAGATGGCTAACAAGGATATGTTAACAAGGAGAGACAGCCGTGATCCTTTGTCTAAGATTCATATTGGATGTGGCTCAGCACCAGCCACAGTACTGAATTCTTTACATCCATATGATTTAACCACACCTGTGAAAAAATATGGACAGAATGTGAAAAACATTAAAGTGTTGCTTTGGGTGCTTCTCCAAAATGTGTCCAAGGTGTCAGTCTGCAAAACTGAGTATTACATACATACTACAGGTTGTCATAGTCCCATAGAAAGGTTTGCCTAGATGGTGTGCTTCAGAAAAAATCAGGATGTGTACCACATAAAGTTAGATGGCAAATACAAAAATTCAAAAATAGCACTGGGCCTTGCCTACCATCCTTTTTTTTTCTGGTGAAAAAAAATAAATATAATATGCTCTTGCATTGTAAAGGAGCAGTTTGCAGTCATAAAAGCTTGTAGTGGTTGTTTCTGTGCAACCTTGGAAGAAGTTCTTGGAGGGAATATTATCGAGCTTTGCTAGAAATGCTGTTTAACGTATTGAACATCAGAATGGTTTCCAGACGGACGTAGTGTCCCAGACATAATTGCTTTTTGTGCAGGGCAGCATGTTCTATCCCTCTGCTTTCATTTTACTGCTATATCTATCATGCATCTGTCTGCATGTTAAAAAAAATCTAGAGACCAAAACCTTTAATCCTTTGCTGCTGGGAGGGTCTGCAAAGCATTGATCTGCCAGTCACAGCAGATCTTACCAGCTACATAGGAGTTTGGCTGTAAAGGTCAGAAGAGCTAAGTAATACAGAAAAAAAGCAATATGTCATGGAAACATTGTGTATTTTCCAGTATTGTTATCTCATGGAAAATAAATATTATTTTATAATCTGCTTATTGATCAGCATGGAGAAAGGGGTACAACTTCAATAATGTTGTGTGTATCTATTGAGCGAAATTCCACTACAATAAATATTTTTCATGACATTGTTGACTTTTTAGTTGGCTACACATTTGCTTAATTGGATTAGTGTGTCATATGCTGCTAAATTGCAAAACTGTCGTAGGATGTTTATGGAAGGATGAATTACATGGTATCCAGAACACCAGGACTTATGTCATATTTCAATAAAACATAGAGGCAGATAATCCCATTATGTTTTAAGACCCCGTTCACACCGGGACGGTTCAGCCACGTGGATTCGGCCGCACGGATCCGCCGGCATGAATGATGCCATACATTGCTATGGAAACTTTTCATACAACTGCGCAGGTCCGAGTGATCCGAACCCCCCCGTGCCCAAACTGCTCCCTGCACTATTTTTGTTGCGCTGATCAGTCCGGTTCCCATACAGGTTTCAATGGAACTGCGCTGATTTTGGGCGTTTTTAATTGCATTTCGGCTTAAAAACTCCCAAAACCTCCCTTGCGAGATCAGCGCAGTGACCGTGCTGAACCGCAACCGACCTGGTGTGAATGGGCTTTTAAAGAAGAACTAGCTTTCGTTTCAATGGAAACCAGTGGGAGTAAAAACATTGATCAGTTTTTTTTAACGGTGGCAGAGAGGTGGAGGAAATGATTAGTGTAAAGGTGAGCACAAAACTGATTAATCAGATTTGGATGAAAAGTGTAAGAGCACATGCCATCTGCCTACTTACCTGCCCACTTCCAGGGCACTTACATTTAAGGAGATTCTGGTACTTAAAGAAGAACTGATTTTTATCCCTTGCAGCGGGGCTAACCCCACACTGCAAGGGTTAGGTGCTCGCTTTCGTCTATGGTCTAAAATAACAAAGTTACACTCAGCCGGACCTTGGAGCCGGCTGGCTGTTACAGCGCTCCCTCCAGCCTGTCTCCTCCTCCGCTGGATGGTATGTCCTGTGGCGTCACTCACATGACCTTAGACCACTGGATCGGAGGGGGAGAGAGGCCCCAGGTACTGGTCTAACAGCCAGTTGGCTGTGAGGTTAAGGTGAGTATAACTTTATTATGTTTACACCATAGACAAAAACGAGCACTTAACCCTTGTAGCGTGGGTGGTGCCCAGCTGCAAAGTTTAAAAATATTTTTTTCTTCAGTAAAAAAAGAATGCTTCTATCAGGCATATAATTCAGCCACCTAGATGTGCATGCACATTCCCGCAGAAGCTTACAATTTCACCACTGTAGTAATTACTGTGATATTTGACTTAAGAATTATTTTGAATGGGCAGTTCCCAGGACTAGCATTCTATACAAACATACAGCTAAATTGAGTATTAATACTATGATTGGTGTCAAGGACTGCTAGCTTAAGCATTTATTGATGGAGCTTTAGGTTAAGAAGCAATTTTATATTGTTATAAGTGTTATAATAAGTGGGCTTTAACTTTGGGATGCTTGGGATTATTTGTACTTTTTTTTGTCTTTTTCACTCCTTAATTACCAATGAGAAACTATGATTACCAATATAGAGAAAAACCCACTATGTTTTGATCCCATACTAGGAAATCAGGTTGATCCAAAAACTATGCCTTCTCATTTAAAAATACGTGTTGCAGTAAATTGTACTGTTCCCGATAGTTTGAGTCAGCATGTGACACTGCAGCTGTCACACACTGGCTCTAAAGCTCGAGAACCGAGTGATCACAAACCACTGATCACTCAGTTCATGGCTTCTCCCTACAGAGAGTGTTGACTGTCAGTCACTGCTCCCCAGAGGGATTCCCCCCTCCCCTCTCTCTGTTCCTCCACCCCTCATTGGAACTGTTCATACAACCGTGCAGGTCTGAGTGATCCGAACCGCCCCCCCTGCCCGAACTGCTTCCAGGCACAGCTCATGCTCTAGGGTGGTGCTCTAGAGAGGCAGAGCCAGATGTCAATCAGGCAGCGGGGTGGATCCCGAAAATATTGTTGGGATATTTCCCAGCTGTAGCACAGCTCTGCACCTAAGCCGCTTTGTGCTGGCTTAGGGTCACAGGAGTACCCTTATTAATAAATATACTCCTGTGACCCAAAAGAGAACTAAAGCCAAAAAAGGTTTGAACATAGTTCTCTTTTAATTATTTATTTGTGCATCTGCATTTTCACTGTTTCTCTGTTCCCATTTAGTCCCCCTGCACTGTCCCACAAATACCTGCTGAGCCTGCAAGTGAAGTCCATCTAATGTAGTTTCTTGTGATGGTGTGGTAATAATGCTGCACTGCTCCTGAATTCCGAGCAGAGTTGCCACATTCATGTAGGCTGTGTCTGCCTGCACTATAGCGGGATGAAAAAATGTTTCAGGGGGCAGATCAGAATTGCCCCTGCTATTTCACAAGCATATAGATTATCAATCAGCACTTGACCACACTTAACCATGCCCATTGCTTTATCGATTGACAGCATTTCCTCTATTGGTGAAACCCTCCTATTGTGAGATGCAGTGTATGAACGCATGTGAGGGGAAATGAAGGAGGATTTGGCTCAGTCAGGGAAGGGATGGAAGTTTACTTTATGAGGCTTGTGCATCACAGTAACCGGATTTGGTACTTGTTTAGACTGTCCTAGAAAGCCTTTAGTTGTACTTTAAGATCTTAAAACGTCTTGAAAACATACTGCATTGGTTCTTCCATGTCTAACAGCATGAAGACAAGTGTTCTGCCAAAACAAGTGGAACCTCTTGGCAATAGGGAACTCAATCAAAGCACGCCATAGCTGGTTAATTACCCCTTCTGTTTTGCAACCCAACATTCTTTTTATTAGGCATAATACTGACAGTCAGCTGAAGAATTGCAAACTATAAACTAGTTACTTAATTTCTAGCCAATGCTTAATTGCTTAAATAAAAACAGATTTAAATGAGAGAAATATATACATATGTTAAATATGTAAAAGCTGCTGAGCGAAATAACATGTTGGGAGTTTCCATCCAACGGCAGCTGAGGAGCCAAAGGTTAGTACATAAAGTTCATATGGTAATAAGGATGTAACAGAACATAAGGATTCCTCGTGTTCCCCATTACTGAACTCGTTACAATGAAAAACATTGTTTTGAAGAACATTTCTAGCACCATGAAGTTTTGTTGCAGTCATCAACACATATCCTTTCTTGAAGATGACAGAGTAAATGCTTCCACATGAGCCAGTTTTTGCTTCTATGATAAATGACTGTGCAACCTACAAGGATACACTAAATATAATATACCATAATCAGCAGAGCTTTGATGCCATTGTTTGAAACGCTAAACTGTCCACAACTACAGTGACAAGCATCAACTGACAAGGCAACTTCTAAGCCTAATCAAAGTAAGTTGAGATAAGTAGAACAAAATAAACTGTTGTGATATGTTTTACTTGCCTATTCTTTGGTTTTTCATTATTAAAATATCAACGACCCAACACTGAAATTAGTATAGACTGATGGATTAATGGGGGTTTCCTTTTAGTCTGGAAAAAAAAGAATTTAACTATATTTAAGTAGACCTAGGTTTGTGGACCCTGCTGCCATTAGATAGAGCATGTTAATGTACTGTATATACGTAGGTGACAGGGACAGAGTATTGTCACGGCATTAAAAAACCTATCTGCACAAAGACCTTCAATGCTGCATTATTAGGCATTATTGGAATTAAATCTGCTAATTTAAAATGATGGAAAATCGCTTTGAAAAATACATAAACATTTTAAAATTAAAATAAGGTTTTAGTGACTGGATTTACATATACTTTCAATGAAAACGTAACTTTAAAAAAAACAAATTATATAATATATAAAATTGCTCATTCTCAGTATTTAAAGAGCAGAAACAGGTAAGAAGCTGCAAATAAATACTTGAAATGTATATGAATGACATGAAGAGAATGTATTTTAATAAAAAAAACAGAGTTTTACTTATGGAGACAGCATCAATATGTGAAACAATATAGGCACAACCCATGGTGTAAAAATAAAAAAGGAGCAGCTTTGCGCAATTTTCAGTATAACCTGCGACAACAGATGAAAGTGTAGGTGGCTTCTTTAGCCTTTCAGTCCCATTGCTTTCCCCCTGCTTTGAGATTACATAGCAAATTGTTTAGGAGCAGGGGGACAGATTCATCAGAGAAAGGGACTAACCATGAATGTTCCTTTTTCATTTTTTTACTAGAGATTATGAGGGGAATTTATCAAAACTGGAGGAGACAAAATCTGGACCACCAATCAGTTTCTCTCTTCAGTCTGTTCAGTTAAAATTTGAAAATTAGAGAGAGGCACTGATTGGTTGCCATGCACAGCTGCTCCATATTTTGTCTGCTCCAGTTTTGATAAATTCACTATTGTGTGTATACAGTTTTACACAGTGACAGTGTCTTTATAAAGCCCAAGTGAACTTTCATTTCAAATTAGCTAAATGCATTCCAGGTGAATTTAAACTGGAGGTGTGTAAAGTCTTATAGTTTAAAAACAATTATAGAAAATCTGGTGTCCTGAGACCCTTGCTTTCTGTGGGGAAGAAGTTATTACTTTGCAGTGGTCTGACAAACCCCCTGCTAAATCAAAGCCAGAATAGTGGCGAGTATGAGAATTGCTGATTGCAGACCTATAGATCTGCAATCAGCAATAGTAGGGGGTGTGTCAGACTTCTGCATTGAGAACACTGCTTCCACACAGAGAGCAACGGTCCTTCTGTGCAGCTGCTGGCAGGGGACAGGCTTCTGTAGTCTGGCTGTGGCTGTTTTAAAAATAAAATGACCTGTAAACCGTTGAACAACTTTTGTTTTGATGAACCTGGAATGTATTTAGTTGATTTAAACTAAAAGTTAGATTGGGCTTTAAGCATTGGCCACACACAAGCAGATCAATAATAATAAACAATACAGTACCTAGTTTTAGGCAGGTCTTTTAGTTTTAAATGTGTAAAATGGCTGACAAATTAACTTTAAAGCTGACTCTCGGTTAAAAAAACTATTGTTCCTGATAAGGTGGACATTGCCCATGTGCCTTGCAAGCAATGACTGAAATTGTTCTGGGCTGATAATAATTCTGACATGATGACGTTGACTTGAGGGGCAGCACAATCAGCAGAATACAGAGTAGCTTCAGCTGAGTGGTACCCTTAAGCAAAACCATTACAGCTATAGATGATGGGAGCCTTTATTAAGATAAGTATATGTGAGTCTTACACACTTGGGGGTCTATTTATAAACAATTGGCAGGGCTCTTTGCCCTATGAATATCTGTCAACATTCAATTTGGACAAACAATGCCAGAAAACGAACATTCGTTAAATTTATTTCCAGTTCAAATGTATTGTCATGTAATACTACATTATGGCCACAGGAAAGAGATGAACAGCATTGGAAATAAATATGTATTTCCATATACTCCTCAGCTCCATCTAGATTATTCATTTTTGGCATTATTCACCCAAAACAAATGTTCACAGATATTTGCAAAGCTCTGGAAATTGTTTAAAAAAAGACCCCTAAATTTGAAAATAAAAGCTATTGATTGCTATTGGTTGGCCCTGCTATCAATTATTGTTACAGCCAGTATAGCCCTCAGGATCACTAAGCCATGCAAGCCATGCCACTACATGAAACTATGAAACCTTTGTGGGACATCTGAAACTGGATTCTCTTTGTTATTAAGAGCTTGACTTTCTAGGCCTGGGTCTAAGCCTCGCCCACCTACAATCCGCAGGTAATTGAGAGCACCCTTATTGACCACTGGGGCACTCTAATTGGATGGAGAGATGGAAGTGAGCAGGAATTAGCTTTAAAGTACACCTAATTAAAATAGCCTGAAAAAGAGAAATATATTTCTTTCCACCAACCAACAATTTGAAACTTTGCACTCTTGCAGAGATATGGGCACTGCTGCTTTCCAACCCTTCCAGATTTGTTCCCCACTGGATGCAGTGCTGCCTCCATGCCTGTTTTGTGGTGAAGTAGGGATTGGCAGGAGGAACCACAGTGGTCAGCAGGGAGCACACTAGACATGATGGATAGCAGTGGCACCCAGTGCTCTGCAGGAGAGTGAAGTGAACATCATCCACCAAAAAAGTGAGAACAGTAATAAAGTGAAATAAGTTTATCACACACCGGTAGGTTTTCTGTAAAAAAAACATGAATAGTAAGGCACCTTGTTTGTGGTGCTGGCCTTTCTACTTTTAAAATGTTAAATTGGTTGACAGGTTTGCTATAAAGAAAGTATAAAATAATAATGTCCACTATCATTTCATGGGTTAATAGGGTCCCTATAAGCTAATTTTTATTCATGCAAAATATTGTTTCTTTTTTCTAGTTCTTTGAAAGCCTGTTGTTTAATTTCATGACCAAATTCACAAAACAATATCTAGATACATAAAATAAACATTTTATACACTGTTAAATATTTACAATACAAAAAATAAATAATAAGTAATTGCAGAAAGGATCATTTTTTAGGCAGCAACATCAGTATGAATCTGTTTACCATTCCTCGTGTTTAGTAAACCATTATGTCACTTTGTATACATTTGAATAAATGAATATTTATTTTATCTTCATACCTATTTTTAGTCTCATCACACACAGTTGTATGCTGTTGATGTTTATGTTACTTTGAATGGTAGATCTTAAAAAGGAAATACTAAATGTGTCATAAAACGGCCACCTCTTTGCCTAGAGCATTTTATGCTTCGTCAACCATTCAATTCTGGTTCCATGGGAGAGAGAAACAATATCAGTCTTAATTCATATTTGTAACCAAAATAGACAATTTACTTCTCAAATATTGCTCTGGTTATGACTTTATTTGTTCTCTCCACCTTGTTAAAAACGTTTTTTGCAATGATATATATATATATAT
>NW_017307223.1:628532-628785 GCF_000935625.1 Nanorana parkeri
TATGCGTGTGTGTCACCAAACATGTGCCTGGCATGGGCGTGGTGGTATGGTCACAGTGATGACAGTTGAAAAGGGTGGGCATGCCAGATTGTTGGAGTGGTGTGGTGAGAGTTGGGGAGCACTCTGGTTGGGAGGTAAGAGCTGGGGGGAGCTATGCTGGCAGAGTGGTGAGAGTGTGGGGGGCTCTGGTAGGGTGGTGAGAGCAGGGAAGGGATATGCTGGCAGAGTGGGAGGGAGGGTTTGGGGGGGGGGA
>NW_017307223.1:628835-656385 GCF_000935625.1 Nanorana parkeri
ATAGAAGTGAGTGTGTGGGGAAGGGGGCTTTTTTTTTCTTAGGCATGCTACTCCCGCAGGCAATAGTTTTCTAGCTCAGCTGTAGTCCACGCATCCACAAATAGACCTGCCATATTTCTAGCCTTATGATCTGCATTTGTGTGATTCCTGATGCCCTATTTGCAACCTCAGACCATGCACTATGTGTGCACAGGTCCCCTTGAACCAGTGACGAGACAATATGTCCAACGCATGCGCACAAATGTTGTACACCATGCCCACACTTGCCTTCTTTGCTTTGGGGGGTATGCTTTTTAAGGTTGGGCACTTTAAATTAAAACTGTACTGGGGAAACCAAACACAAACTAATGTAAGTGTTGCAGATCGGGGACCAAAACGTTTCTTTATTATGCTGTCTCTCCTCAGGGATTCATGAAAAACCCAAATTTCCAAGTGTGGGGAGAATATGCAAGCCACCTCTCAGGAGACAGTGTTTAGTATCTGACAAACCAATTGCAAGGCTTTGGCATTGTATTATGAAGAACATAGGTCTGTGCAAAAACAGATAATCACAAACATCAGTGTTTGCATAGACTTTTTGCTTTGTCAGAAATGAATGTGTCGCAATAAAGGCACCTAACATTGCCTGCTCTGCAATGCTCACCTTAGTCTTTATTACATTTACCACAGCTATAAGCCCATCATCCCGCACAATTCAAATCATTTTCTATTCCTCAGCTGTACTTTCCAGAATGTTACATTTGCTTTTGCTCATCTACATATATGGAACAAAATCTCAAACTAAAAATACATCACACAGTTTCTCAATTTGGTCTCCGCTAGGCTGTCCTTTCAATATTAAATATATAAACCTGTTCAAACTTGTATTTTTCTTTTAATATTAACACTCCCATATTTATATATTTAATTGTCTAGTTCATATCCATGAATGTGTAACTTATGGAGAAAAAAAAATATTGTATTTGCAAACAAAATATGGTCTTCAGCAAGAGGAACATAGAGGCATATGGTGAGTTAAAGAATAAATCAGTGCTGGAAAAAGATGGTCTGTCATATACAACTGTTATCAGTAGTAGCCAGCAAGATGCATATGCTGATAAGTAATTATTAACATACCAGGGAGGTCATGAGAAACATATCACCTGTTTTCAGCAGACTTTTTTTTTCTCAAGGAAAGAGCTACATCCTCCTGTGGAGAAAACTGAACTATGGAATAGTTAGAATATGTATATCTATATATATAGATATAGACATAGATAGATATATATACTAATCAGCCATAACATTATGACCACCTGCCTAATATTGAGTAGGTCCCTCTTTTGCCGCCAAAACAGCCGTGCCACCTCGATGCATGGACTCCATTAAACTTCAGAAGGTATGCTGTGGTATCTAGCACCAAGCCGTCAGTAGCAGATACTTTAAGTCCTGTAAGATGTGAGGTGGGGCTTCCATGGAACGGACTTGTTTTCCCAGCACATCCTACAGATGCTCGATTGGATTGAGATCTGGAGAATTTGGAGGCCATGTCAACACCTTAAATTTAAAGTGTTCCTCAAATCATTCTTGAACCATTCTCTCAAACCATTTTTTGCAGCGTAGCAGGGCGTATTATTCTGCTGAAAGAGGCCACTGCCATTAGGGAATATTGAATAAATTAGGGGGTTTTCTTGGTTAGCAACAATGTTTAGGTAGGTGGTATGTGTCACATCCAGTAACATCCACATGAATGGCAGGACCCAAGGTTTACCAGCAGAATATTTCACAAAGCATCACACTGCCTCCACTGACCTGCCTTCTTCCCATAGTGCATTCTGGTGCCATCTCTTTCCCAGGTAAGCAACACTCATGCACCCGGCCCTCCACATGATGTAAAAGAAAACGTGATTCATCAGACCAGGACACTTTCCTCCATTGCTCGATAGTCCAGTTTTGATGTTCATATGGTGCTTTTGACAGTGGACAGGAGTCAGCATGGGCACCTTGACCAGTCTGCTGTCCCATACCCAACAAACTGCAATGCACTGCACTGCACCACTTGTTGAAGACCAAGTACAAGTACTTTCCCTCAGGTAACTTGAATAGGTTACCTATTCAAGTTAACAGGGGAGAATTGTAACTCTATTTCTTCAGTGCACTGGAACTGTGTACTATGTACTATGGATCATTTAACCGTTAAATGATCCATAGTACACAGTACACACTTCCAGTACACTGCAAAAATAGAGTTACAACTCTTCCCTACTTCTTCAAATCTGTCCCACTTCCCCCAATTAAATCGCCTGGTGACCCCGTGCCATATCATGCCCGCAGCCAGCCCTTTCACAGCTTCCCTCATCATATGCCACAAGCATAGAGCCCCGGCTTTACAAAAAGCAACACACAGGAGCAAGGCGCTGTGCAGGAGTCCGTTCCCTGGTCTCCCACCTGGCGATTAGATAATCGGCGCTGTGCGGGAGTGTCGTGCCCGGTTTCTCTTGTGGCCATGCATGGTGTCTTCGATGGGTTTGTGGGAGGCAGTTCTGTGAGGTCCCCACTTAGCTGCCCAGAGGACCCCAACAAGCATGGTACCTATGGGCAGCCTGAAGCTATCAAAAAAATGTAAACGTCGGCGCTATGTATTGGGCATTTTCACAAGAACAAGTATGTGTGAAAATGCCCTACACTGCATGTTCAGACACCTTTCTATCAGAACCAGCATAAACTTTTTCAGCAATTTGAGTTATAATAGCTCTTCTATAGTATCGGACTACACAACCAGGCTTTGCTCCCCATGTGCATCAGTGAGCCTTGTTTGCCCATGACTCTGTCACCGGTTCACCGGGTTTCCTTCATTGGACCACTTTTGGTAGCTCCTGACCACTGCTGACTGGGAACATCTTACAAGAGCTGCAACTTTGGAGTTGCTCTAACCCAATCATCTAGCCATCACAATTTGGCACCTGTCAAAGGCACTCAAATCCTTACACTTGTCCATCGTTTTGTGCTTCAAACACATCAACTTCAGGGACAGAATTTTCACTTGCTACCTAATATATCCCACACACTTCCAGGTGCCATTTTAATGAGATAATCAGTTATTCACTCCACCTCTCAGTGGTAATAATAAGCTGTGTGCCTTCAGAATCTCTCCCTGATTGAAACCGCATATTGCCCAATCTGAAAATAAATAGCAGACTAGAGGGGAGGGTGGGGGATAAGGCAGCTCTCTGAGATTCACATGGGTGTGTACGTTTGAACTACATCTATAAAACGATGGGGTCTATTCACGAAGCTGCCGAAGGATCTAGCCGTAGCTTCGGCCGATCCTCCGGCTAGCTTCGGCCCCAGGACCCCTTCGGTTCAGTGGAACCGAAGGGGTGCTGTACGGGCTATTCACTATAGCCCGTACAGCTCCCGAACGTGGCCGAGTGGCTCAGTTGAGCCGAACGCATATGCATCGGCTCGGCTGAGCCGTGCTGAAAGCCGAAGCTGGCAGAGCGGCCGGCCAATGACAGCCTGCTTCTGACAGCTGGGCGGAGCCAGCCGTGATCTTACAGCTGGCTCTGGCCACTTGCAGAGAGCTCAGCGTCCCTGGTTACCTGCTAACCAGGGACACTGATCTACAAACAGCTAACTCTCCCTGACGCTCCGGGAGTCTCCCGCTCCTGGCCGCCAAGGAGAGAAACACTGTTGTTTCTTTTTTTTTCTTTATTCTGGCACGGAGCTGTGTCAGAATAAAAAAATAAAAAATTGCATTGCTACATTCCTATTGGCTATTTCAGTTTGCAATAGCCAATAGTAAACTAGCATTGTACCCGCCCTCTGCTGCAGTTCTCCATCAGGTCCATCAGACCCGAAGCCATGTGAAGCAAGCCGATCTACGGCTGATTTCAGCCGATGTACGGCTGAAATCAGCCGTACCAGCCTGAAGTGAATAGCCGAACAGTGTTCGGCTCACTTCACTTGGGGTCGGTTGTTCACTCGGCTGCCCTCAGCAGCTTAGTGAATAGACCCGTATGTATGCAACAGACTATTTTATTCAATTAATAACTAGTTGCTAAGAACAGAAAGCTAGGAGCTCAATCTGCTACCTACAAATGTAAGTATCAAATAATCATATACAATATTTAATATTAATTTGACTAAAAATACTTTGGCTTCTGCAGAAAGATTTAACTACTTGTTGGCAGTCACTACATTTGCAGCACAGTAATATCAGTGTTTTTTTTAAATTAATTATTAAATGTTTATTAAATTTTTCAACAAATATATAAATAAACAAGGGTTTGTAAGTAGACACATGCTCATAAAGCATATCAGAAATTGTGTAACATAATAAAAGAATACCACTCAACAAACAAAAGGAACAGTGTAAATTTAGTCGACTAAACTGTGTTGTCATAGTTTTCGTTATCTGCATGTTTTCACTGATGAAAACTAAATAAAAAACAAGTTAATAAGGAAAATAGGAAAACAATGATGAAAATACATTGCAATTGTTTCTACTGGAGGTTTAGTCAACAAAACTAAACTACAACTAAAAGAATTCAGATGACTAAAATGCAACTAAAACTAACATGCTCATTTTAGTCATCTGAATTATTTTAGCATTTGAGCGGAATTTATCAAAACTGGAGCTGACAAAATCTGGAGCAGCTGTCCATGTCAACCAATCAGCATCTCTCTTCGGTTTGCTCAGGTAAATTAGACAGAGAAGCTGATTGGTTGCAGTGCAAAACTGCTCCAGGTTTTGTCTGCTCCAGATTTGATAAATTCCCCCCATTGTAGTTCATTATTTGTAAATAGATTCTATATTTGGAAATAACATATATTGTTGCAATCTGGGTCCTTAAAAGTCCATCTTTTGGGCTGAATTTAAATTAATTTACTGGGATGTGGTACCTATTGGGTCAACCTACTGTCATAACATACTGTATATAATAGAATTTTGCAAATATTGCTTGGAATTCATGAGCTTTTTCGGCAAACGCGCATCACTGATGTGAGCCGACCTACTAACAGAACAGGGGTTGGGTAATCCATTCCTTTAATATCGTCTCTTGTGATTCACCTGGCCAGGAAAAAAGTTATGCACTGCATTAATAGTTCTTGCTTATTTGTGGTGATGAAAATTTGAACTTTTCAGCCAACAGTTTGTGATTCGTGAATCCTGGAGATCTGTCATGAGCCCATGGTAACAGCAAACCCAAACCTCAATCCTATCCAGCACACTTGAGTCTGCTGACTCATCACTGCACATATTCACTGCATATTCAAAGCCTGAAATGTCCTTTTATACCAGCATTCATCTCCTGCACCCAGCACTGACAAGTCTTATAGGTGGTTGGGGAACTTTGTTAATTCCCGTGCCTGCATTCTAAATGTTTTATTATAAATTTGCCCCAAAAACTAGTGAACAATGAAGAAACAAAACAAAATTGATAGAGGCGCCTCAGAAAAGTGCAATATTGCCATCTCCTGGCAAGTGTGAATAGCAACAAAACTTTCTATGTAAAAAGGAGGAAAACTTTTCTACATAATAGATTTACAAAATTCGAACAAGCTTTCCCCTGACCTATATGTCCTTCTAGCTAATAACCAGATGAACATATGAAAATGCACATTAATCTTTAGACAAATATCCTTATTTTATCTAACTAGGAGGTGTTAGCCATAAACTAAATGTGATCTATAGGTACAAAAGTGAGCAGTACTTTCATAATACCTTTAGAAGGAATCAGACATGCTGAATGTGCATGACCCCAGAACAGCAAAACGTGAAGTACCAGACCTGAAGCAAAACTCCAGGCAAATTTTTTTAAATGTACTCTGAAACAAATAGGTAACCCTAAAAAGATGTATGCCACCTCTAGGATAACTGCATTTCCTTTATTGTTTGAAGTTTCATTGATGCTAGATAGTAAAGCTCTCACTATACTTACGGGCCACTGCGGCTATGAGAGCTGTGGCTCTTGTACCCAGAAGCCATACTGTTTATATCCATGCACCTTCCCCCTTGTCCATTTACAGAATGCCTTGTATTTTGTGAATGGTTTGAATTAACAAGGGAAGAGGAGGGGTGGGTAAATGACGGTGCAGCTTCCATATTTGAGGGGATGCAGCTCTCATAGTCAATGCACTGGAATTATAGCAAGAGCTATACTATCCAGCATCAATGAAACTGCAAATAATAAAGGAAAGGCAGCAATCCTGGAGGTGGCATACACTTCATAAGCATTAACCATTTGCTACAATGCACAATCTAGTATAACTTTTTGCCTGGAATTCTGCTTTAAAGTGTATCTAGAGCCAAAACATTTGGAGAAAAATGTAAACTCCTGTCACATATTACTACCATCGGAGGCTCTGTAAGAGGGATTCCCTCACTACCTGTCTAGTAATAAAGGTTGTCCCTGCAACAGAATACTATTTACACTCACCTCTCCTACTTTCCCTCTGTTCCAACGCTGGAGTGTTGGATGCCCTTTGGTTGCAGGTACCTTTATTCTGGATTTATTTTAAAACTGTGGGTCCCTTTGAGGAAGCATTACAATCTAGAAGAGCTTATGTAGTTTTTATTTTCCTAAAGGCCTATAAACATACCCTTATAAAAGTTAATTTCTGTACTTACCATAGAATCCCTTTCTTGAAGTCTATTAAAGGAAACAGAATACATTAACTACCATTGATTACATAGCACTACGTTCAAGTAAAATGGATACTAGCACAGAAAAAAATGCAGACCAGCTCTAGGGTATAAAACCCCACCCATACTGTTGGTTATGTGTTTAGATGAAGCACTGAGATCTAGAGGAATGCTGAATTAAGTTTTACTTGCTTAGGAGGACATCACATGTACAGGTGAAACTCGAATAATTAGAATATCGTGCAAGTGTTCATTTATTTCACTAATGCAACTTAAAAGGTGAAACTAAATGTGGTAATACATGTTCTATAAGGTCCCTATGCATAGCACACCAAACTGTTGCATTTAGGAGCTGGAGATGGCACTGCCCAAATGCACTTAGCACTGCCACTGAACTGCTCACAGCTACATTTACAAACATGGATAGGAGTTCATAAATTATTGTGTATAATACGCAGTACATACAGGGCATGCTGGGACTTGTAGTCCTCGTGTATAATACGCAGTATGCACAGGGCATGCTGGGACTTGTAATCCCCTAGTGTATAATATGCTGTACGTAAAAAGGGCATGCTGAGGCTTGTACTCCTCTAGTGTATAAAATGCAACACACACAAGTCATGCTGGGACTTGTAGCCCTCTAGTGTACAATACAAAATACACACAGGCCACACTGGGACTTGTAGCCCTCTAGTGTACAATACACAGTAAATACAGGGCACGCTGCGACTTGTAGTCCCCTAGTGTATAACACACAGGACATGCATGGCATGCTGGGATTAGTAGTCCCCCAGTGTATAATACACAGTATGCACTTGTCACGATGGGACTAGCAGCCCTTGTGTATAATATGCAGTAATTACTGGGTAATTACAAGGTGGGGGGAGAAGCCCATCAAAAGCTCAGGAACTGCTGCAGTTATGGCAGAAGGGAACCCAAGGGAGAGGGACCGATCCAGCCAGCTCACAGTACTCAGGGAGTGAGAAGGGAGAAGCAGGCTGCAGATAAGGGAGGAGAAGACCAGTAAGGCAGAGGCCTGGGAACATACAGACTCAGGCATGGCAGAAGGGAACCCAGGTGAAAGGGACCGATCTAGCCAGCTTACAGGGCACTAAATGAGGAGAGGCCAGGGTTGCCACCTGTCCAGGACTCACCCGGACAGTCCGGGTCTTGAATGCTGTGCCCGGGTTTCATAGCAGCAGAAACCCAGACACAAGATGTCAGGCAGACAGGGGCAACCAAAATTAAGATAGGGACTACTGCCCACCCCCCACACACACTTTAAATAGTCTCAACTGTGATATTTACATATGAATGGGTGGAGCTATTTATATATGAATAAGCCACCACTCATTCTCCCCAAAAAAATGTCTGCGCATCGCTAGAGTGTTCGGGTTTCGCTTGAAGAAAAGGTGGCAACCCTAGGAGAGGCGTCTGGGTCTGCTCCCTATAACAACCCAGCAGGAAAGAGAGCATTACTTACCACTCCAGGAAGAGGATAGGGTACCTATCACATCAGATCGTCTCTGATGCATATAGCCAGGGGAGACACTGTGACAAACCAGCCCAGTGGCCAGTCGGTCATATGCGTCCCCCGTGAGAAACACTCACAGGCTGCCCCTGGACCAAGGAGGGGCTGTTGCAGTAGAATCCGCACATAGCTAAGGATCTGCATGTGCTTGTAGGCCGAGCTGGGGAGACTACAAGGATCTTTATAATCCAGCCTGTCACCCAGCTCAGCTGTTAATTGAAGATCAATGAAAAAATAAAGTAAAAGAAAAGAAATAAAATACTCATCAGGTAGTTAGGTGCTTACTCCTCGATGCTAGGCAAAAAACTGAGCTACCTCTAACAAGTGGGGGGTTGAGCCACCAGCAGGGGCTGCCCCAGGGCAGGGTTGTTTTTTGCCTGCCTAGCATCCTACTCCTGCAAGTAGCATATAACCCTTCCTTAAAATGAATATTGGGCTGTGTCCTTCAATGAACGTAAAAGAAATATATATATATATATATATATTTAGGAGTAAAATGTGCAAACAATAAAAAAAATCATAATGGTTCTGGCAGCGGAAGGGTTAGCATCATCCGGAGACAGCAAATCAGGATGGCTAAAAATAAACAATAGGGTGATCAGCGCTAGTAAGTGTAATGTGAAAATAAGAGCTACCAAGCACTAAGGATATAACTAAATATCTGGAAAATGTGAAAAACAATATTGTGCCGAGCTAATAATCATACATATCTAATACATTGAAACATATATAAATGAGTCACATATATCAAAACACGTGACTTGAACACATGAGAGACCCCTGATGAAGTCACGTGTTTTGACGTAACGTACCTAGGGCCGAGCTTCTGATGTCACTGCACTGAGCTGAGCCGGACGCACAGGTTTTTTCATCGCTTTGCTACCATTTGCCTTGCTGGCTTGATCCAGGAATACCCAATGCCTGTACTGTTTACACCATTGTGAATATGCATTTTTTATTTAATAAATTGCATTTTTATTGGACGTTACGCTCTATGTCCTTGTCCTTTCTCTCTTTCCACCTGGATTTATACTGGTACCCAGAGGCGTAACTAGAACCTTCAGGGCACCGATGCAAGAAACCATGAAGGCCCCCCCCAACCGCCATGGCACCTTATGGTTTACAGGAAGGCTGCTGAGGTCCCCAGCAAGCGCAGAACCTCGGGCAGCCTTTTGTTTAAAATTTTAGTGCCGGTGTTCTGTCAAGAACGCCGACCCAGTATCTGCGCTTACCTACAGGCTGGGTTACCGAGGAAACCGGCATATATTTACAAAGTATTAGTTTGTAATGGTTAATTGTGACCGTTAATAATATACCATCCATGGCAGTAAATGACGGATGGAATATTATTAACGGTCACAATTAAACTTGTCTTTATTGGTTTTTTTTTGTGTGTAGATATATTTTTTATGCCTCATTTGTTTGAAGGCTCATATATGTGACTCATTTATATATGTTTCAATCGATTAGATGTGTATGATTATTAGCTCGGCGCAATATTGTTTTTCACAAATCAGGATGGCTGAAGATGCTCAACCTGGAGAAATACCGGGTGACGATGTCGACGAGGGTGACGGAGTTCATAGACATATCTGGAGGAGAGGAGAGTATTGTTGAGTTTAACTCCATTAGTGCAACTGATGTCAAAACTCTTTTTTTTTAGTTTTGAGAGGTATTTCTTGAGTAGAGAGGTATTACAATATCTATCAGGTGGGTTTTTTTTGCTCTCTGTGTCCCCATTCAGGGAAATTCACCCTCTCTGTTTGTACTGGTGACATAATCATTATCACTAAAAGAAAATCCCACATTTTGGGCTGTCATCAGAGCAGGAAAAGATGGTAAAGGAAGGGAAATCTTCCCATGGGGACACTAGTTCTGGTGACCCACCAGGGATTTCCCTCTCTTTGAAGGATTTTCCTCTCACTTCCTGTTGTGGGTAATGGCCTAAAAATGTTTTGGCTTCATTTTAAGGAGATGTAAATAAGAGTGCATTATATTTCCCCTGCCACTGACAAAAGACCCCATCAAAACCTTCCTATGCAGCCCTGTGATTTATAATATACCTCCTACCTTGCTGAGATGAGAAAGAAGGACACCTTCAACCACAATGGGGGACATTTATCAAGCAAATTAGAGATATAATTAGACACAAATCAGGCTGCCTCTCATTCAGCAAAGTCTCAGCGACAGATTTTCAGTCCTGTGTGTCTATATTGCTGGGCATCAACGTGCGACAGTTTGCAAAGTTCTGAGACAGATCTATCACTAAAGATGAGACAGATTTTCACTCTAAACGGTTGCATAATTAAGAAGTGGTCAGGGTCAGGTTTTATTCTGTGGAAGCGCTACTTTAGAGCAGCTGAGGGAGAAATGTATGACTCATGCTGTAACCTTGTACTAAATCTGCATCACAATTGTCTCACTACCCCTGTTTAACACTAGTGATGAGTGCGGGCTTGGTGTGAACCAAGTTTGCCCATGCCTGCTCAAAACGGTAACCAACACACTCCTCCTGGCAAAAGTGAGTTGCAGAGAGGCGCATTCCACTCCCTATAGCTACAGTATCTCACAGAAGTGAGTACCTGTAACCGGTCCTGTTAAACCGCTATATGTTCTTGGCCACCGTGCTGCAGCTCAGTTTCAGGGTCTTGGCAATCTTCTTATAGCCTAGGCCATCTTTATGTAGAGCTACAATTCTTTTTTCACATCCTCAGAGTTCTTTGCCATGAGGTGCCATGTTGAGCTTCCAGCGACCAGTATGAGAGAGTGAGAGCGATAACACCAAATTTAACACACCTGCTCCCCATTCACACCTGAGACCTTGTAACACTAATGAGTCACATGACACCGGGGAAGGAAAATGGCTAATTGGGCTCAATTTGGACATTTTCACTTAGGGGTACTCACTTTTGTTGCCAGCGGTTTAGACATTAATGGCTGTGTGTTGAGTTATTTTGATGGGACAGCAAATGTACACTGATATACAAGCTGTACACTCACTACTTTACATTGTAGCAATAAGTGTCATTTCCTCTGCGCCGTCACATGAAATTAAATAATAAAATATTTACAAAAATGTGAGGGGTGTACTCACTTCTGTGAGATACTGTATACGTCACAAAGGGACAGGGAATGCCCCCGCTGCAGCTGCCCGCCACTGATTGGGCCAGCAGGGAGGAGTGGGGGGTTATAGTTTTGAGTGGACCTGGGCAAACTGAACCGACAGAATGAATGGTCACCACCACTCCAAATGTTCTTCAATGCCAAATCTTTCTATTAGATACAGCAGGTCATATCACAATTTGTAGCAACATTTCGGAACCTGTCTGGTCCCTTCATCACTTAAACACTTTGTTTGCCTGATGAAGGGATCAGACAGGTTCCGAAACGTTGCTACGCATGGTGATATGACCTGCTGTATCTAATAAAAAAGATTTGGCATTGAAGAACATTTGGAGTGCTGCTGACCATTCACTCTTGAATATTTGGCGTTGCCATCTGCGGCCATTTCAGCACCCCGTAATATATGGGGTCTTTTGGTCAGGAGTGCAGTGGGATTCCGTATTGGACTCAGAGAGGGTCATCTCTGCTTAGCCCCACCCCCACCGATGGAATCACCCCTGCCACACCCCCTGTTATGGAGACCATTAGGGTTTTATATGCCAAAGATGATTGGCTAAGCCCATTATTGTTTTTTCACCATTGCTTTTCCTTTATACTGGCTCACTTAAATAGTAAACAAGATAATTAAGAGATAAGATAAAAGTTTTAGTGCAGAATAACACTGTTTGTAGTAAATAGAACCTTTTCATAGATATCTGTACACCAGACTAAAAAGAGAGACAACTGAAGAGGAAAGAGGGACACAGGGATTTGGTTCCAATTGGGAGGTATGATAATATATGTTGCTACTGCAGGTTTCAGTACTTTCCCTTCAAGTAGCTAAGCTGCAGGGAGCCCTATTCCTCCACAGTAAAGTGCAGTGCAGGTCAGCCAGAGGAGCTCTGTTCTGATAGACACTAACTATAGTGAAACCACCATAACCTGCACACTTCCGCACAAATCTTTTAGCTTTCTGTACTTCCTGTTTTCCAAGCTACCAAAGAACACGCACAGCCCTGACAACACTGCAGCCAATCACGGTTCTCAGAGCGCAGCCCTGTCAACACTATAGCCAATCCCGGCTCTCAGAGCATAGCTATGCCAACACCGTAGCGAATCACAGCTCCCAGCTCACAAGCCTTGCCAACACAGAAGCCAATCACGGTTCTCAGAGAACAGCTCGCCCAGCACGCTAGCCAATCACGGTTTCCAAAGCGCAAACATCTCCATTCCTAGTGGCCGAAATCACACGACTCGGTGACTGGCCGCTGGGCGGGGATAGACACGGAAGGGAAATGATGTTCGGGGGTTAACTAGTGCATCCACTCACTTCCGGGTTATTGTTCCGTCACAACGATTGACAGCGGGTAGTGCCGTTTCGCACGGTACTGTGGAGAGGTATGTCATGGCGGGAGCTCGTTGTGTCTGACGGGGTTTGTTATCGCGGTAGGTTTCCACAAGGGTGGACCTGATATCGTGTGTTTTGCTATGTGTACGTCATTCTTCCAGTCTGAGGTTCTGACCAGTAGGTTGTCGCTTATACCCACTCCCTCATCACGGAGGCCCTTTACTGCTCTATGAGCGATCCACAAGTGGCGCTCACATAAACAAGAGGGTGTGATGGTTGGGAGGGGAGGTCGGATTTTCCTGCCACACAGCCATTGAAAAATTGATTCATAAACACACATCTGTATCTTTTTTGTGAGTGGAACTACGTGTATGTCAGCTGCTATATCTGTTCAGATATTCTTGTGATTTACATATCTGTGGCATGTAGTGCAGGAAGGATGATGACATCAGAAGTATGGCATCTTATTGCCTGTTCTTTATTACAGCACTGATAATGTTTTGTAATCTTAGCGCCTTCAGAGCAGAATTAAACAATAATGGCACTTCCCTCATATATAAATATATTCTACACAATGCTGGTATTTGCCTTCTAAATCCTGCAAAGCCTTGGCTATCCTGAGATATCGCTGTTGTCACTTGTGCCTGCCCAGATTATAATGCATGCATGGTGACTGACCCCACTCAGCGCTGGAGAATCGGAGAGGGGCGGGAGGAATCCCTGTGTGGAGCGGTGACTGACAGGCACTGCTCACTGCAGGGCGACGATCGGGAAGTGAGCAGATCGGCAGCATGTTTCTGCTCACTTCCCAATCGATAGAGCCGACCTGTGGCTGCTTCTTTGTCTTGCCTCATACTTCTCCTTTAACTACTAAGAGGCTAAAATAAGTGCAGGTAACCCATATATTATGTTTTTTTTTTCTCAGCAAAATGTGTCATCATTGAGTTAACCTCCCTGGCGGTATTCCCGAGTATGGCTCTGGGTTAATTTTCAGTACCATAAGCGGTAACCCCTAGCCACACCCGGGATTACACAGTAGCGTTACTCACCTTGTCCCTCCAGCCGCGCTGTGTCCTCTGGCCGATGCCGGCATCCGTCTTCCGTTCCTTGCGAGCGTCGGCGTCGCAGGGGGGCGGAACCGGCTGGAATTAAAAAAAAATTGGGGGAAAAAAAGATATAATCAGACCGCCAGGGAGGTTAAAATAGTCTCAACGAGATGGCAGCAGTAGACGGTTTCCCCTTTGTCACCCTCATGAAAAATAGAACAAAAAAAATGAGTGCCGTGTAATGAGTACACTTCTCACACCCCCATTTCTGTGCATTAATCAGTTTGCAAGTTTTTTCTAATAACTAAAGAAGATTTAAGCTAAGTATGACTGATCTAATGCTATAATTTTGATAAACCAGGTCCATTTATTTGTATTTCTAATGCAGTAAATAGCCGATGGCTCTGTAATCTAGCTACACTTACTTACAGTTTTCTTCTCATTGTTGACATACTATCTTTTAAATCTTTAACAGGATGGCCGGTTGTGGTGAAGTAAGCCACACTGCAAATATGTTGCCCACAAACAAGAAGCTAGGAGAAGCTTGTTCCAATGGTGCCCCAAGCCTTGCAGTCCCAGAATGTGCTATCTGCCTCCAAACCTGTGTTCACCCAGTCAGTCTTCCTTGCAAGCACATCTTTTGTTATCTGTGTGTGAAAGGAGCCTCATGGCTTGGAAGGCGATGTGCACTGTGCAGGCAAGAAATCCCTGAGGACTTCCTGGATAAGCCAACTTTACTCTCCCCTGAGGAACTAAAGTCTGCCAGTCGAGGGAATGGTGAATATGCTTGGTACTATGAGGGAAGAAATGGTTGGTGGCAGTATGATGAGAGGACGACCAGAGAGCTGGAAGATGCTTTCACAAAAGGCAAAAAGAACACAGAGATGCTCATAGCTGGTTTTCTTTATGTAGCTGATTTTGAGAACATGGTACAGTATCGACGAAATGAGCATGGACGCCGCAGAAAGATAAAAAGGGATATTGTGGACATACCAAAAAAAGGTGTTGCTGGACTACGACTAGACTGTGATGCAGCAAATGTAAACCCTGCTCGAGAAAGCTCAGCTGACGGTGCAGATAACATTGCAGCATCAGGCCAGCCTACTGCTCTTTTACCTGTAAGACCTCATACAGCACTTGGTGGTCAGACTGCAAATCCAGCCCCTGCAAACTCGCAAACCGATGGCACTTCACTTGACAGTGCATTCTCTCAACTTCAGATCGGAGATCATGATATGGGTAGAAATAACATAGGGGAAGGTGAAGAAGGACTTCCACAGCTTGGAGGCAGAGTGCCACCTGCTAATACCACTGTAGATGAACCTGAATCAGATGACGGCAGCGATCAAGGGATTCTTTCACTTCAGCAGAACCCATTACTTGTTCAGCAAAGACAAAACGTTGTAGGGTCTACGCAGCAAGCACCAGATCGTGCGGCTGCATCAGCTAACGGTGCACAAAGTGCCAGTGTGAGGTCTAGGAGACCTGATGGACAGTGCACAGTTACTGAGGTTTAAGTAAGTGAGGTTCCCATGCTTTTAACAAGCCATGCAAGATGTCATTGCTTTAGGATTGAGCTCAGACCTAGACAGCTGGTTATTTGAATAAAAAATACTGACCCCCTAACATGAAGTATATCTTGATTTGTTTCATTTTTAAGCTGGAAGGTCTATTTATTAGTAGATGAGTGAGAAGACTGAGTTGGCATATACGGAGTGCTGAACTGGCCTATATGATTCCATGTTTTTATAGTACTGCTAAACCAGAAGGTATGGTCAAGGAAGTAACAGTCTGATGATTGTAGCACTATCAATTGCTCTCGTGAAAGTAGAAGAAACATAATTCAGTGTGTCATTTGCTTATAGTATTCTTTACTTTGTTACAACTGAATATCTTGGAACTGGACCAAATGATGTTGAATAACCAGTAGGCTTACAAAATGCAGCGGGTGCCCAGTTTTCTATTTGCCTATTTAGAAGTGGGAGCAGATTGACAAGGTCCTGAAGTCTGTATAGCTTTTTCTACAGCACTATATTAAAGGAATTCTGTACGGAGCGAAATATGCATGACGTCATTGCTTCTGAAAATGTTAGTGGACTGACTTTCATGGAGATCCAATGGCTTTAATACCTTAACTTGTTCACTTGGTACAAATGTGGAGATCAGGAGTTCTAGTGGGCCATTAACTGAAATATTTACAGCTGAAGACTGCTAGTTAATTGGCATTTCCTGGAGAAGTTTAGCAATGGCTGCCTACTTATTTGTCTTGTTAAAGGTTTCTCCCAAGTATTGGCGTACATTCATTTGCAGATAATCTGTCCTTAAAGTTTACATGTAAGCTAATTTGGAAAAGATATATTACATGAGAATGAATTCTCTTGCACTGTTCTATCAATAAATGGAATGTCTTGTAGGGCTTGGAAATTCAAATGTAAAGGGACTGTTCCAAGGCAAAACTCCTTGTGATAACCCTTTCTTGGAAACAAGAATTTCATGATGTATATATCCTAAACAGGCTCTAGGGCAGTGACCCTAAACCTATTCACTAAGTCACGGTCATAGAACTAGAGCGCGGCATGGGAGTTGGGAAATTACGGTTTCTATCAACATAACACATGGGGAATAGGTCTGAACAGTCATTTACAATGAGTGGGACAATGAACGTTTTGTATATCATGGTGAGGAAGGCTTTTCACTCTTGGTGACATAACAGTAGGAAAGAGCGTTGCTACATTACCATTTTTAGCACGTATTATGAAGCAGACATGTAGGAAATGTTTTGCCGCACTTAATCCACACCTATTTGTCAGAAGTGGACTGTATAGTCTAAAAGCATGGGTCATAAGACCGAAAACAACCATCAATCTGCCCAATAGTTTTACTAGCAGTTGACTATAAATCTCCTGCTTCTTGATTTTTCCATACATTCTAGTCGAAGATTTACAGTGCTGTGTATTTACTACACTGTGCTGCAGAAATCAAAGCATAATTATTCAAGAAGTTCCAAAAAAAGGTAACAAGTAATAGAAAACTCCACTTAGTTTTAATTGCTTGGTTTCCTCTGAAAGGGTCCGTCCCCCACAGGCAGGTGTTGAGCTGAGCCTATGGCTTCTTAAGGACTGTTGGGAAGATCATCCCACCATCATTCGTAGCTATTCGCTCCTGACTTGAAATCTGTGTTCTGGCTATGATTTAAGACCTCCAGAATTTGCATTTTTTAAAGTATTTTATATATTGGTGAATTCACTCCAAAACTATGTTCAAGATGATTTCTACTTTTATTTTTCGGGTTTTTTTTTGTGGCTATGATGACATCACATTGATGTAAGTAGTCGTTTTATTTGGATGACATTAAACATCATAGGCCTGTTCAGCACTTTGTGCTTTTGTAGTCTCCTCTTACACTTTGTCTTTACTTGTGTGTGAGTGTGTGTGTTTTAGCTTTGTAATTGCTTCTCCTGGTTCTTTCTAAAGAACGAAAATGTTCTCATCACAAATTCCCCTCACTCAATTGGATGTAACAGGCTGCTATTCCATTTAAATATGCTACAAATAAATGCTAAATTCATATGAATTTAAAAAAACAAACCTCTACAACTATCGTTGTAGATTTGAACTTGGACACTGTGTAGCTTGGCATGTTTTCCAATCTGTTGTGACATTGTAGCTGAACTAACATCTTCATTGACCAGAGAGAACCATCATCTAAAAGCTCTCTGTATTGAAGTCCAGATGTTTGTCAATGAACTCTGCATGAGTTGTACTGTAAGAATGAGGATCCATTTTTCAAAGCCCAGGAGCTGCGTAAATGTTATTTAATGACATGTATTTGTAAGTTTAAAGTAATGTGGTCTAATACGCAAATGGCTTCCATTTTAGATCAACCTTCCAGCAGCATATGTATAAAGAGCTAATATTGTTTTGTTGATAATTTTTACACCCTTTCCTCTCCTTAGACTTTGCTGTCTAGTCTGCATTTAGAATATTTTCCTTCAAGTTGTCTTGTTTTTGTTACAAGATTTGTAATTTAATAAAGATTACATTTTATCAGCAACATGTTTTTGACTTCTGCATTACAGTTACTGTGTTGTGTTTCTATGTCACATTTTACAAGTGTGTGTGGTGTGTGTGATAGATAGATATCTATCTCTATCTCTATCTCTATCTCTATGAATGTGTTTATGTATGTATGTATGTATGCATGTAAACATTATGACCACTGAGAGATGAAGTTAACAACATTGATTCTCTCATTACAATGGCACCTGGAAGTGGGTGACATATATTATGCAGCAAGTGAACATTTTGTCTCAAAGTTGATATGTTGGAAGCAGAAAAAATGAGCAAGTGTAAGGATTTTAGTGACTTTGACAAGGGCCAAATTGTGATGAAGGTGATTGGGTCAGAGCAACTGCAAAGCTGCAGCTCTTGTGGGATGTTCCCGATCTGCAGTGGTCAGGAGCTACCAAAAGTGGTCCAAGGAAGGAAAACCATTGAACCGATGACTGTTATGGATGGCCAAGGCTCATTGATGCATGTGAGGAGCAAAGGTAGGCCCATGTAGTCCAATCCAGTAGAAGAGCTACTGTAGCTCAAATTGTTGAAAATGTTAATGCTGGTTCTGATAGAAAGGTGTCTGAACACACAGAGCATCACAGTTTTTGTGTATGCATAGCTGTAGACCAATCAGGAGGCTCATGCTGACCCCTGTCCACCGCCAAAAGTGCATACAATTGGCATGTGAACATCAGAACTGGACAACGGAGCAATGGAAGAAAGTGGTCTGGTCTCATAAATTACATTTTCTTTTACATCATGAGGATAGCTGGGTGCATGAGTGTCACTTACCTAGGGAAGATATGCCACCAAGATGCACTAGAAGAAGGCAAGCCAGAGGAGGCAGTGTAATGCTTTGCAAAATGTTCTGCTGGCAAACCTTGGGGCCCAGCCATTCGTGTGGATGTTACTTTGACACGTACTACCTACCTAAACATTGTTGCTGACCAACTACCCCCCTTCATGGAATTGGTATTCCCTGATGGCTGTGGCCTCTTTCAACAAGATAATGCACCCTACAACAGCAGTTCAAGAATAATTTGAAGAACACGAACAAATTTAAGGTGTTGAGTTGGCCTTCAAATTCTGCAGATCTCAATCCTACTGAGCTTAAAGGATCTGCTACTGACAGCTTGGTGCCACATACAGTATACCTTCAGAGCTCTAGGTTGGAGTTCATGCCTTGATGGCCCAGGGCTGTTTTAGCGGTAGAAGGGGTACCTGCTCAGTATTAGACTGGTGGTCATAATTTTATTGCTGCCCGCTGTATACACACATCTCTGAAATGCCTAGCAGAAGGCATCCTGTTCAGTCATTCTTTGAAACATAAAACAGTTGGGTTAGCCACTACTGTGTCCTCTAAGACACCCTTTGGGCATATGAGTGTTCATGCAACCATTGTTTTCAAAAGAAGTATATCTATACCCAAAACTCTATCCATAGTTTTGGATAGAGGAGAGAATGATTAGAACCCCTGTCATGTTTTACTGCAGTCTGAGAGATTCACTTCCTGTCTTGTATAGTGAGGGGAAATCTCTAACACAGGAGTGGACAAATGAATATGGAATTCAGGACCCAGTCTGTCAAATCCAGGAGCCAGTAAGGCACTTTTTGGGGGGCTCCTGCGATATGTTCTGCCATACTGTAACAGCAACACAAAGTAAAAGGGGTTAAAAGGAGAACTATGAGGTGAGTGTGATTTCCACTCATCCTCATAGTTAGAGCCAACCTGTGACAAAGAAGCTGTCACAGGTCGGCTCTATTGATTGGGAAGTGAGCAGAAACATGCAGCTGATCGGCTCACTTCCCGATCGTCTCCCTGCAGAGAGTGGTGACTGTCAGTCACCGCTGCCCGCAGGGATTCCCCCCTCTCTGATCCTCCAGCACTGAGTAGAGAAACGAACGGGGGAGGGGATGGGCACAGCTGGCTCTGCCTCTAGATAGGCAGAGCCAGCTGTCACTCACGCAGCTGAGTGGATCGCAACACAATTGTTGGGAGCCGCCCCGGCTGCGGCGCTTTCAGTATTGCCCACGATATACTGAGCTTTGGAACAGCAGAAAGGCATCATGGCACACTCACAAACCAGCATGTAAAACAACTTGTCTCACCACTAAGGACAATGACAGAGGTTTGGATACACGTCTTCTGCAGAGGATGTGAAAGCCGCACTGCCGCGCCAAGGCACCTCTTATAGTGCGGTCCTAACTCTAAACTATGAGAGTCTCCATCTTGGAGCACATGGGGGCAGAAGATATCAAATTGGGTGCAGGTTTGTCAGGAGGAAGCCCAACCTCCTTAAAAGCACAGAAACACACAAGGGATCCCGCACATCCCAATGGCAGCTGAGTAACCCCATGCGTCGCTGCACCAAATCGGTCAAGCAAAACAAATGACAAACGCACTCAACAATTTGTTATCAGTTATACAGTAAGGTGCACACAAAATGGGCTTTGAACAGTAAAACAGTAGAAAGGCATCATGGCACACTCACAAACCAGCATGTAAAACAACTTGTCTCACCACTAAGGACAATGACAGAGGTTTGGACAAACCTGCACCCAATTTGATATCTTCTGCCCCCATTTGCTCCTGGGATGATGCAACTCTCGCACAGGAGTTACTTCATCTCAGCATAAAATCAAGCCAAGACTGTACACTGAGCTGCTTAGTGTGCTTTTGAGAAAAAAAAATGCTGACAGGCAGTGAGAAGCATTTATGACAGGAGAGACAGTGTCTTCCATTCAGTTTTGCTTTAAATTAGGTCACATCTTCTAATAGCAGACGTGCACTGGTCTTTTATCTGTTTTGTACACTTATGAATTCATTCTCCCTTGTGAATCTTTTGATTAAGCAACTTGCCATTTGCTGCTATACATGTGCCCTAGCTTAGTGTAGTCATTTATCCATCCTGCAAATCTTTCAGGGACCAGACGTGGCCTTTAGTACTTGTAGTTTAGTATTCCGCTATATAAAACCTTTTGTATCTTTTCTCCTCTAAGAGGCCCTTTGAGGTGACTTCCAGTGGCACTTGGTAAAGGGATAACTTGCCAAATAGAAGTATGCTAAAGAACCTTTTAGTGCCTTCTATAAAAACTAGCCTTTTTCGAGTATATCAACTTATTTCCAGTACAGATTCACTTCATGTCAGGTTAGTGAAAGATGAATTCTGATGTGCTGCAACGGGTTAGTGCAATTTGTGCATTGCTCTACACAACCAAATAGGTAGATCAATACAATACTATTTAGAGCTTTAAAGTTTTTTTTTTTTCTGAGTGGTACATATATTTTAAGCCATCACCCCCTCCAAAAAAATGTGATTACTGTTAAAAAAAATGTATTACTTTAAAGCAGCGTTTCTCAAAATGTTTTCAGTCACGGCACCCTTTAAAAGTATGCAAAATCTCAAGGCACCCCAGCCTCTAAAATGTTAAAAAAATGTAAATGTAAAACATGTGGTCCCTCCAAAATCCTTACTAGACCCCCCACCTTGGAATTTAAAAGTGCAAAGACACAAAAAAGTTGTGTTCCCATCGCACTCCTGACCGAATAATACCCATAGAGTCGGGTGGGTGCCAGAGTGACTGCAGATGCCTCTGCAATCCAAGATAAGTGTAAGTATAAAGTCACTCGCACTCCAATAGAATTTCAAGTCAAAAAACAGTTTATTGATTTGATTGCTATCACATCATATAACTATATGATGTGATAGCAATCGAGTCAATAAACCGTTTTTTGACTTGAAATTCTATTGGAGTGCGAGTGACTTTATACATAGACCCTCTTCACATTAGAGCCCCACCTTTCACAGAGTTCCCCTTTTCATTAGGAGCCCCCTTCATATCAGAGTCTCCCTCTTTCAGTTTAGTGTTCCCCCTTAACATCGGGAGCCACCCTTTCACATCAGAGCCCCCCTTTCATATTAGAGTCTCTACTTTCATCCCTACCTATCACATCAGAGATCACCCCTCACATCAGAAGCCCTCTTCACATCAGTCCCATCAACACATCAGGAGTCAAAGCTATGGCAGCACGCCAGAGGGCAGGAGGGGGAGCTGGCCTGGGTGGGGGGCGAACCTCCGACCTTTTCTGAATAGATCCCACCCTCCCTGGATTTGCATCATACGTTTCCATGGTGTTGGTGGCCAGCCCACCTAAACAATGGAAATTATGTTTTGTGAAGATTTGGAGGCACCCCAGAGGAAGCCAGAAAGTACCCTAGAGTACCCCACAGCACCCTGGTTGGGAAAGACTGCTTTAGAGAGCTAGAAATATGACCGCAATACATTACTGTATAAACCTGGAACACATTTTTCATATATCACAGTAGAGTATACAGAGGCACAATGCTAATAAATTGTATCATTCACACGTTCACTTTTTAATTCTTCTTTTTGAATCAGGAGCCCTTTTAGGTAACTGTAATTTTGAAGAATATCTTCACTAATTGTGTTTGGTTCCTTTTGACAATGCTTGCATATTGGCGGGCCCACCCCACACTGTTCCAAAAATATCCTTCTCTGCCCTCAGAGAATCTTCAATTAACTTTTCTCTTCCAGAGGCTACTACTTTTTTCACTGCTCTATTCACATCGGCTGCTCCTTTTGTGTATGATGCTATCCATTTGTGGGATTCCTCCAAGGGTCCATCAGCATCAAAAGATAAAATGTCATCAGCAAGGCCAATATTTAATGCATATTTAGGATGAATGCGGAGAGCACTGCTGAGGATTTTCAGGGCGTGTCTACTTCCAACAAGTTGAATTAATCGTGTCGCTCCGCCCCAACCTGGAACCAAACCCATGTGTTTATGGACAAATCGTATTTCACTGTCTTCAGTCATCAACCTGCAGGAGAACAGAAAATAAAACCTGTGTTTTTGTCTGATAAATAATCTTCTACTGTAAGAAAAGATAGTAACCTAATGCATGTAACACTAAACCATACATCACATTGCTATGAAACAAAGTTGTCTAAAAAAATATCTCGACGTTTTGGGCAGATTACAATGAAAGGAAAAATACAACATTTTTGAGTTGTCACAAAAACAGGAAGAGAGGGTAAACCTTCTAACAGGGGGTTCACTCTCACTACATATCCTGAGGAAAACAGTCACAGGGAGAGAGAATGAAGGAGACACAATTACAGTTACTGGAAAAGCAATAGAAGGGATATCTTCTATTTGAGACACTGATTCAAATGACATCTGCCAAAGTTATCATTTTTAGTAATTGTCTATTTTCTTCAACCACTTGTTGTATCTGTACTGTTCTAACCCTTCTATACCCTATCCAAAACAATTTAAACAAGTTTAGGCTGGAGATACACTTTTAAGATTTAGCAATCCTGTAAGCCTGCAGCGGTTAAGAAGACACCCTCTAGTACCACCTTTACATTGACCTAATATGCTAAAAAACCCAGAGCTCTATATATGGGGCCAAGATGCTTGCTCCCTCTCTAGTTTAACAATGTGAAAGGTACACAAAAAACAAATCTTGCACCAATAAGTGTATTTTTTAGCTAGCAAGCACTGGTGATCCTAGGTAAATCACTAACCTCAACATTTTACCAAATGTGCTGTGTTACAATTTCAATACCAGAATAAATAAATACAACAAATCTTAATCAAATGTATACAATAAGTGCAACAGTAACCAATGAATTGGAGCAGTGATTCAAAGTACCCAAAGAATATATAGTACATACAACTGTGAAACAGTCTCAAATAAGTCTTATTATGTGCAAGTCCTTAAGAGAAATCAATTCATTTAATTCTCTTGCCAACACACGTGGAGATAAGATTATGTGCAATAAGTGTTGAAGTAGTGTATCCATCACTGGACAGCAAGACACCTTCTGTATCCCAAATGAAAAGCAGCTCATCTCATGGCCAAACCCTCATTCCGGGTTTGAAAACGCTGTTCCCCTTTTGATGGGGATCTATCTTTTTTTCTTTTCCTCCAACAGTGTCCTCACAGTACAGTGTTAATATGTTGTGATCGCTCAAAAATAAAAAACAATGTACGCCATAGTGCTTACTGTACTTTGCAACTAATTCCTTTATTAAACAAAAAAAAATACTCGCATGAACAATCAATGAAATCCAATAAAATCCGACTAAATAACAGAAAAATGGAGCTCAAGGATGGAAGCAGGTAGAGGTTTGGTCCTGCAAACTTCGGCAGTACTAGGATGCTTCTCCCACCTCTGCATCACCAGCTCTGCCCTATATTACATCACAATGACTTCATCATGTAGCACGGCACATTTGTTTGGTAAAATGTGAAAGGTTATCTGCATATAACTTTAGGGAAGAGGGGGTTCTGAAGCAAATTGTGATAGTAAGTACTTGTTTTAAAGGAAAGATGTGCACTGGAGGAGCATATTCTACAGTAGCAGACAGTTTCTGGTATTAAAACATGAAATATTTACTTTAAGTGTTAACCATTAAAGTTGATCTAGACCAGTGGTTCTCAACCTGTGTTACCTCAGGACCCACATTTGTCCTCGGTCATTAAGTCGTGACCCAAGTTGCACTGCACAGGAACGCACGGCAGTGTGGGCTGCTGTGCTGGAGCTGCATCCATATGTGCATTGTTTGTACAGCTCCCATGCGCGCCTATATATTTGCTGGGAGCCAGAATGTGTGGTGTCACTCCAGTCCAGGCACCTTTACAGGACATGCAAGGGAGCTATAAGCAATGCATATATGGATGGAGCTCCCTCGCTGCCATACCCTCAGCCCACCCCACCTCAAGTCGACACTTGGCGCCGGGTAGAATATTTTGAATGGCTGCTCGGTGTAAGAATGGACGGTGCTGCGCTAGGGGGAGGCTAAGGATCCTCTCACCTAGAAAAGTGGACCACTGAACATGGGGTCACGATCCACCAGTTGAGAACCAAGGATCTAGACCCTAACTGAAAGACATTTAATTTACTAAAGCTATGGGTATACTAAACAAATGGTAAGCCTTGTTTTGTGCCTCAATGCTGCTGATCTCCTAAATATACCTTTTTAATGCTTTTTTTGTGCCTCAATGCTGCTGATCTCCAGCCCTTCATGTCTACATGAAATTGCTCTAGCTTCAACTGCACATCATTGCTCTGGACTGGCTTACTGATAGTGGCAACATGGATTAGGTGTGTTGGCATGGCTGCTTGAAGTCTCAACCAGGGGCGCAGTTAAAGTGACATTAAACTCTCAGATTATTTAACATAAAACAATACTGTAATGTGTGCCTTGCTGTAATCCATGGTAGTTTCCCTTCTCTTTGCTGCTCTTCCTTTTAAATCTGTATCTGTTCTCATGCTGGGCAGAACTTCTGTTTTGCAGCAGATTGCATTGTCTCTGGAATGGCTACATGGTGTCTGTATGCAGGTTCACAACCTGAGCCAGCACTACAGGAAGAGGCAGTCAGCTGCAAAGGGAAGTTCTCCCCCAGCATGAGAAGACATGAGGATTTAAAAGGAAGAGCAGCAAAGAGAAGGGAAACAACCATGGATTACAGTAAGGCACACATTACAGTATTGTTTTATGTTAAAAAATCTGAGGGTTTAATGTCACTTTAACAGGGTGTTAGCACAGTAGCAAAAGTGAGAAACAGTTGTCACCCAATAACAGGAAGAGCCTGAACATGAACATTCATGGCAAGATCACCAGCCATTATTGTATGCTGCAGACCGACTGAATACAACTTTTGAAATTAATATGTTTAAAGCTTATATGTGACTATAATTATTGGATTTATATCAACTTCTATTTTTACGCTGACATTTTATCTGCTTATATTTTGCTTTCCCTGGTTCATCCTTTTCCCCCTCATCAACATTTTAGTTAAATATTTCTACTAAAACCTTTGTGTTTTCTTAACATATCTTATGGACAACATACCTGAAATCACATGCTGTACTTAATTCAGCACCTCCTCCCAATGCTTTTCCTTGAATTAAGGCAACACTAATGAGAGGCAATCTAAAAAGTAAAAAAAAAAAAAAAAACATATTTCAAAGTATCGTATATCTGATTTACATTTAGAGCGAACCTGTTCTTTCCCATGCAGGCCAAAACAACAGGTTCGTTCCAACACTGTCACATAAGAGCAGTAACATGCTCTCCATTCCTGGAAGTACCAGGTATTTCTTATTGCTTCCAGAGGTCGACCAAAATGGTGGGGAGTGCAGGGAAGCTAAGTTTGTGCAGCTCGGCAAGGGAATCCTTCAATGTACATGCTATTTAGACCTACATGGGCAAAACACTTGCTCCCTTTAAAGCAGACCTTGCATTCCGACCATGGCGGTAAAAGCCAAACCTTTTTTTTTCCTTTACTTCTCTTTTGGGTCACAGGAGTACATTTTTTAATGTACTTCTGTAGCCCAAAGTCAGGTCAAAAGTGGCCTAATGTCCAGGCCAGAGCCATGATGGAGCCGGGAAGTATCCCAACAATATTGTCGCTGCCTGATTGACAGCTGTCCTCGCTCCTTCCCCTGTCTATCCTGCTAGTGAGCCCTGGGGGGGGCCTGAAAAGGGGGATCCTTGCAGGTAGGGATGCACCGATACTAGTATTGGTGCCGATGGCTAGCCCGATACTTCCGGTACCAGGAAGCAGGGCAGCGAGTAATTACAAAAAAGGCGATAAGTATAAAAATTAATAACATTATAATTCATAAAAAAAAATTAAAACCAACCCTTCCACACCTTACATCTGATTCTAATGAACATGTGTACATACATATGTGTGTAAATGGGGCAATGCTCTGCAATTAGCACATCAGCACTACACCTGGGAACACACACCAGCAGCTGTGCATTCAGCCTAAATGGCGGATAGTGGTACAGACAAATTGAGTGACTGTTCTGTCTGGATGACTTGGACCTCGGCTCGATGGAAATTTCATACACAGGACCTCCTTGAATTTTAGTTCACTACCCTTAGTGTAGACCAATGGAGATAGATTGAGAAGTGCACTACAGATGCCTACTGTGCTGGCCTATCAAGTGATGAAAGGTTTTCTGACCTATATGATCACTGTTCCCCTAAGAAGCCTCAACTGGCTGTTTCTGCCAGTGGCTCACAGAGATTAGATTGTCACCAGATCATAGTTACATAGTTAGTCAGGTTGAAAAAAGACACATGTCCATCGAGTTCAACCTATAGAGATATGAAAAAAAAGCCTACACAGAACACTATGCCCACAATTACCTAAATCTCTGATGCTTTGTATACAAGAGCTCCATATCCAGTAATATTCTGTGCCTTTAGGAATACATCCAGATTTTTTTTTAAACAGTTCACTGAGCTAGCTAGAACTAGCTCCTGGGGGAGTCTATTCCACATTTTCACAGCTCTAACTGTGAAGAATCCTTTCCGTATGCAAAGGTTAAAACCTCTTTTCCTCCAGACGCAAAGAGTGCCCCCTTGTCCTTTGCAGTGACCTTAAAGTGAATAATTTGGCAGCAAGCTCTTTATATGGACCATTTATGTATTTATACATAGTGATCATGTCCCCCCTTAATCGCCTTTTCTCCAGAGAGAACAAATTCAGGTCAGCTAATCTTTCCTCATAGCTGAGCTCCTTCATGCCTCTTATGATTTTAGTTGCCCTTCGCTGCACTTTCTCCAGTTCCACAACATCCTTTTTGTGACCTGGTGCCCAAAACTGAACTGCATATTCCAGATGAGGTCTTACTAATGCTTTCGAGAGACTTTCATCTACTCACTGGCGGAACTACCAGGGTCGGAACGGTCGCAATTGCGACCGGGCCCTGGCGTTCCGCCTGTTGGGGGGGCCCCGAAAGCTTCCTCATGCCCCCCCCTCCAGATAGCGCCGCTCCATCCCCCGCC
>NW_017307223.1:656493-667718 GCF_000935625.1 Nanorana parkeri
GGGGGGGTTAAAAAGCTGTTATTATTTACATTATAATGCATTGCTGGAACACCCCAGAACGCAGTGAGCTGGACGGGTTGCAATCCAGTGTGTTCCAGCACTAAATTGGCCGGAACACACTGGAACTGGTGTGAATTAGCCCTGAAAAAAAACCAAAAAACATACTTTTCATTTAATAGAAGAAAAAAAAAAACTTAGATGTGAATGTGATTCATGATACCCATTCTCACCTCCATGTCTAAATGTTACGTATAGTAACTCCAATCATTCTGGCAAAAAAGAAAAGCTGACAGGTTTGATTTAAGGCCTCATTCACACCTGAGCATTTTGTTGCTCGATTCCCAATGTGTGACAAAGCTCATGATGAAGAACCCTCATTATTCTCAATGGGCCCATTAACATCTGAGCATTGTGTTGCTTGTGGCATGTCGGGTGAAGCTCAAGAAAGTATGTGGATTCTTTTGGGGAAGAATCGTGCATTTATGGCTCCAAAGACTTAATGGGAGAGCCTGAAAAATGCTTGAAAATTGTGTGTTTATGCACATTATTCAGGCACTCCCAATTAGAATTCTATGGGGCCAAAACACAAGTTTCTGGTACTGTGCTGCAAATCATGCATAATAAAAGAACATACAAATGCACAAGATAAACTCCTCTAAATCGCCTGGCTACGAGAATACTTAGGTTTGAATGGGGAGTATGAGTAATCGTAGTTTTGCCTGGCTTTGACATTTCCCTTGATTTTACTTTACATGCCCTGGTGTGCGGCATTTCCTAAGGAATGAACAAAGTCTTGGTTAATCTAGTAATTCAAAGATCAGAATAACAATAGCCCGTTTTCCCATTAGCTGCTGCTTGTAAAAGCAGAATTTCAGGTATTATAATCGTAAATAACTATTTCAGGAAAAGACTGGTCAAAGTTGTTGGCACAATAGAAGTTTATGGGATCGACCAATTTGAAGCAATGTACAGGGACCAGAAGCAGTGGGCTAATGGTACCTCTGTAAACATATCAGGGTTTTCAGAGAGTTTTATCTGTAAAAGCACAGCATGGAGATACGTCTAATATACATTAAACCTACCTCCTGCAGTCCTTTCCACACATACTTCCTGGAGCTGTCCTTTAATTAGAGTTATAAATACCTCCCTACTGTAGTTTCTTAGCTGACCATTATCTTTCTTTTTACTGTAACCCAGTGAAACCAATACAATGGTAACAATAATGAATACTACCTCTGCAGTCTTGTCAGAGTGTTCTGCATTAACATGCACATCATGATCCCATCCTACGTAAAAAAAAAAAAACAAAAAAAAAAAAAACAGTAACTCAAAATGTAACATTTACAAAAAGTAACATTCAATGATACTACCTACAAAGTGTATTTGCCCACAGCAACCATAATATTTGACTTACCTGTAATCAGGTCTGTAAAACATGAATGCTGACTATTTGCTACATGTTTTGGCTTTTGTGCAAGAAGTCATGACTTTGGTTTGCATGTAATCTGACCAAGGGGCAATCTTCTGTAAGTCTAATATAGTAATATAGATATATACTTATGTAGACATAGAATGCAAGTAGGCATTAAGTTATGGCACTGGACATTTTGATTCATATGGCTATTTACAATGTTTTACCGACACCAATCACTTTTTTATTCTTTCTTACTTAAAAATGAGTGCAGCAGACCTCTATAAACTATACATTTATTCTGAGCACTGGAATAAAGCACATAAGAAATCTCTACATGAATACATTCCACTCAAAACACCACTCAATTGTTTTCAGCAAAAAGGAAGATGTGAGAGTGATGGGTAAGTATCTGTGTTCCTGCCACCACCATTGTAGAGGTCTTGAGCTGAGCTTTGTTAATCATTTTATTGCCTCTCATTTCTGTTTGCCCGATGTGACACAAGCCGATTCAACTGTAAAAGGGTGTTGTCTGCTCCTGATAAGTTGGCCTGATCAGGGCCAAATATGCAATGCTGTTATCTTTTATAGAGGAAGCAATGACTTTCACGGGATGCATCTCAATACTTGGGAATAAGAGTAAAGCTGGCCATACACCAGTCATTTTTTCTGAACCAAAAAAATGCTTGATTCCTCTATACATGCTAAACAGTGCGGATGGGGAGATACCCCCCGCAGGGATATTGTATTCTGACGGTGGTGGATGTGCCCAGTGTAGAATAAAGCTGGCCATACACCTATAGATTTTTAATCAGAAATGTTTGTTGCTGCCAAGAAGCCTCTTCAGATTCTGGCTCAAATAGCTCATCAAGCACAGACCAATGTTGATTTCGATAACTGTTCGTTAGCAATACTAACTCACCTAATTTTGTTGGTCGACAGAACGGACTTTCGTTTGCGTATGCGCAGTGTTCTTGTGGCAATTTTTTTTTCATATGAAAACCCCACTAATTCGATTTGAAAAAAGTTTTCCAGCCTGATCAATCGAGGAGCTTCCGGCAGGAGTACAGTAACTAAAATCGTTGGGTTCCCATCAACTGATCGATTATCATTCAAAACCACGTTCGTATTCGATTTCCGAACGAAAATCAAGTGTATGGGCACCTTAAGCGAACAGTGACTGCAGCTGATTGAGGCAATCAGTTTGGCAGAGAATTTTCAGACTGGCTGTTTCCTATTTTTGTTGAACGGAGAGGTGCCAACGAGGCCCACACTGCTCTAATTGGCCTACATTTCAGCAGTGTATGGCCAGCTTATTAGTGAGTGGGAAAGAGAAAGATACTGTGTGCCAGTATCATAGCAAGTAAGCCTACGGCAGCTGGACACAAGACTCAATTATTTGACAGAGAGAGAGCTGAATGTATATTGAGGGAGTGAGTGATTGAGCGAGTGGACCGTGCCAGACATGATTTTATTTTTTTTTTGTCTGTGGGGGTGCTGCCTAAACTGTGTGGATGCCGGAAATGCTGCATAAATCTATTTAATCCTAGAATCCGCAATAATGTTGGTCATTGAACTGCTGTGTGGATTTCATTGCCTATACAATAACCCCTTTTTGAGGCTATCTACCCCAAGAATTTGTGGAAGCAAGGCTGCTACCATCACACAAAGATTTATCACAGATTGGAATTAGTTTCTCATTTTGTAAAAGGTAAAGAGTAGCTAGTAGGAGTTTGTGTAGAGTATCTCCTCACTACTACACCTGCTGAGGCAAACCAGATGTACATGTTTGTGCTTGAAACTGGCAGCAACCACATTGTGATGGTCAGGTCATGCCTGTATGTCCTTTGGTCCTGTAATGCATATGACTACCTATACTGTAACCAGTATCTTACAAACACCATACACATATCTTACAAACATGTGTTAAAGTGGGTTTCAAGCCAAACATTGTTTTCTAGTTTTGGATGGAGTGGTGAAGGATTGGAATTTATGTCAAATATTTGCTGCTGTTCAGGGTTCAGTTAAGGTGGCCATACTCAGCTCAATATTAGTGCCTTGTCAGCACCACCCAGCTCCATGAAAGTCAATTGGAAAATTGAAGAAGACGGGTGGAAAATTAACAGCTGAATAGTGACTGCATCAGATGCAGTCACTGTTTTGGTATTCAGACAGTCATGGGTGTTGCAGCTGTCTTAATACATAAGACGACAGGGAAGATTCCAACATCCATGCGTTTAGCATGGATGGGGGAAATTGATTCATTTTATTCATTCTGCCATGTAGGGCTAAAGGTGTATGGATAGCTTTAGAGTGGTTTTACCAGAAAGGTAAGGATTACTCTGCAACAGAAACACAAATAGAACTAATAATCTGGCAGGGGTTATAGCTTTCCCCAACTCTACTAAAGAAAACCTTTTTGATTCTGTGTTGCTGTATAAGGTTACCCTTATTTCCCTTCTTGTAAACTGTTGTCAGGAGGACAGGAAGTGAGGAAAAATCTCAGATTTACCCTCACTAAAAATATTATTTTAGTGTAGATGTTTGTGATTATCAATATATCAGCAATACAAGTCAATCACATATGCACGCTATGCTCTTTGTGTAGCAGAGCAGCACCATGATAGTTTTTATGTCTTCATACCTCCTCACGTATCACTTCCCCCTCCCTTTTAGATTGTAAGCCCTCACGGGCAGGGCCCTCTTTACCATCTTGTCTTGAATTGTATTGTGATTGTAACATCTTCCTTATATTGTAAAGCGCTGCGCAAACTGTTGGCGCTATATAAATCCTGTATAATAATAATAATGTCTTCATATGCACCAGATCCAGTAGGAAGATTACAAAGCCCATTTTTCGCATAAAAAAAAAATATTAAGTCAAACAACTCATTATGAATGCACATAGCTGCACAATAAAAACAAAGGCAGACAGATTTGTCTTTGTGCTACTAATAACCTTATCCAGTTCTGCTCCTACCCATGTAAGAGTCAGACTTGGCACAGAGTCTGGCATCTTCACAAGCCGTGTACTAAACGTGGATCATTTGATGTGAGTGGACAGTTTAATGCTGATAACCTGGTCCACTGGTCAGAGGAAACAAAACTTGTGTCACATTTTGTATTGTCACATGCCACTTTAATCATGATAGGAATATTGTTGTTGCTATAATCATGCGTGTATTAGAGAGACTACTTCTGGCTATACAGCTGTCCCTGTACAGATGTAAACGGTTTGATGTGCGGGATAATCCATACAGCTGTTGCTTCTGTCAAACTGTCATTGATTATTTACAGGCTGCTGGTTGTGGCTGCACAGAAACTCAGTAACTCCTGAGTGCTTCTAAAGTGCATAAACACATGCATGTAGCCCGTGTGCATGAGCCCTAAGGGTTCAGGTTATTTCTGGGTCAAGGGTTAGCATGGTCAGTAATTAAAACTCATAAGTGCATTTTTCATATGTGATCAAGTACTGCCATTTTATGTGTGATAGAAGCTTGTCCTGACACAAACACAAATTAAAAGTGTGACACATTAAAATGAAAAAATAAGGTATCATACCAAACATAACTGCTTTTCTGCAACACTGTGGACAAAGCTCTCTAAACAGACTTTACAGAAATCAATATAACAAGCAAAATTTGATGTGTAGAGGCCATTTGCTCTAGCTGCTGAAAATAAACATTATCGTAAATAGCTTAGTGGTTCAAATCTAAACCCCGGGACACCTATTTTGTCATTCATTTTCTTGCAGCAAACAATGCAGCCTACATATCTGTGTGTGAAATATGAACAATAGTGCAGAGAAAGAACAAAAGTGCAATTACATACCTGTCGGTTGGTGATAGCTTTAACTGCATTTAAGTCCGAACCAGAACAGAATGTATTCTCTGCACCATAAACAATAAGTCCTTTCCCATCCTGCCAGTTCTCCAGATCATGAATCCGTTCTGCTAATTCTATCATCATTTTTCCTGAAAAACAATTTCAATCAGTTCCAAAATCACTGTTTGCCAATAGGAGCTCTGGAGAAGACAATGCATAATCATCCAATGAAAACAAGGCGATATTGCACAGTACAACAATCATTATTTCACCATTTAAAACGTCGAGCCTTTGGAAAAACTCTGGAAAGATCAAAATGATCTCTACAGCTCCACTAAAGTTGTGGGGCTTATAGAAGAGCTGAGAAATTACCTGAAATGCTTCTCTTATCTGTGCACAATTTATATATCATATACAATATAGTTGAAGGGGGCAATAGCTTATATTTCTGATCAGTTTGTTCATTTAGCAATTTCTCTGTATATTCTGTACTTTGGGCTAGGGCTGCAACAACTAATCGACATAATCGATTATAATCGATTATTGAAAAAGTTGTCAACTTTTTCAATAATCGATTAATCGGCTTCCGATCAGTTGGCCCTGTTCACGGCTCCACACACGCTGCGCGCCGCACCTCTTCCCCACCTCACGCTCACTACTTTGGGCCCTCAACTGGTCCTAATACATAACAAACTCTAATATATTGCCCCTCTTTTATAATGGAACAGCTGTCAGTTCATCTTTCTTTGAGTTTTGCACATTTATTTTGATCAAGGTTGATTTTGATAGGTAAATGAAAACAGATGTTGTAGTGAAGGCCCTCCGATATGATAATACGTGTAGCTAATGACGCTTAAAGTATTTGCTAATATAATACTTGGTTTTCCATGTACATGAAATAGTGCATTAAAAAAAAGTACAGCATGCAGTGTTTTTATTTTAGTGCACACAGTGAGACGCAGGTGCCATCAGATCGCACCACAGTGTGCCCATAGAACTTAATGAAATGTCCCTTGTGAAAGCTCAATAAAGTTCTAACAAAAAAAAAAATAGTACAATGCGCCTTGATTGAGCACATCAGCACTGTGCGGGCACAAGCACATCCACAGCTGTGCGGTGTAGTGCGGCTGCTGGTGTGAACAAGCCATTAAAGAATCAAACTTAGAAGCACTGAGCAAACCTTGTCCTGTCCAGAACAAGATGTAGGAGCGTTAAACACTAAAAATAAAAAATATACTGCTGAGGCTGCTGAGAAGACTGGTCTTTAGAAAGAAAAATGGAAAAGCCTATGAAAGATGTAGATCCAACAACTTTTGCTGCAACTACTTTATCTAAAATAATGTCTCCAGGAACGAGCCACCAAACTACTGACTTAAAGGGTTAATAAACCCTCACGTTTTTTGGCATATATCTACTGCTAGCAAGCAGTAGATATGTGCAAAAACGTAAAAAAAAACAAAAACCTTTTGAAACAGATTAAAAAACTTACCTGTCTTCGCCGCGCTCTCCAGTACGAACATCTGAAGAGTCTCGGGTGGCCGCAAAGGATCTTGGGGCGGGCGCATTCGTACTTCGGATGTTCGGCCGGCAGAAATGGAGACACACAAGGTAAGTCTATGGAGCAGCGTGCACCCTCACAGACTCCGTGGGACATCAGAGAAGAGGAGGACAGAGGAGTCAGCACTGGATCGGAGACCGACACCTTCAAGTTTGCACATTCCATAGAGAATTCTTTATCTGCACCTCTTGTAAGATGAACATGCAGATCCTGACAGCCAAACTAATAAGCATCTATCCTCCACAATTTGTGAAGTCCTACCTGTAAATGCATTCATTCGAGCTGCATTATCAATGCACAACTCTGCAATTCCATTTTCCTTTTTAATGAGTTTCACTGATCCTCCTGTGAACTGAGCTAGTTTTGCCTTAATTTCTTCTTCATTAAACCCGTGGCTTCTGTTATACAGACACAAGGATCTGTAAAGACGCCATCTTGCTGCTGATCTGTTCAGCACACATCTCCATATGGAAGAGGCCATGGCTGCAAATAAATAGAAGATATTTAAAATATTAGGGTTTGGGAGTGTTTGGCAAAGGAAAGGTAAATATAAGTTTACATTAGTATTCACAAAGTGGTGTAAAAGAAAACGATGACATAAGCAGAATTGCAAGATTTAGTTATGCTGGAAGTTTGCCGATTTTGCAATAAAACAAACATGTAACTGAAATGTGTACTGTGATTTGTTTTCAAAGGATGTCATAGTACAAAATACAAGACATAACAAAGATGTTCTGTGGGTGATCATGAAATCATTTGTGTTATAGAGAGGTTTATGTACAGTGGTGTACATTTCATAATTGAATGTGTTTCTGATATGAAATGTCACTCTGGAATGGATGTTATCAGCCCACACAATGGCTCCAAATAGGCTCTAGTAAGGGTAACAGCTCTTGTGCTCAAAGTAGACCAGTGAATGAAAATGTGTTTGCAATTGCATTGTTGTAGGGTGTAGACTTAAAGAAGAACTCCAGGTATTTTCCAAATCAGTAAATTTAAGTTCTCATTTTGGTCTAGTGATGAAAGTAGATATACTCACCTGATCCTCGGTCCTGAGGCAGTGACTGCTCACCTCTTTCTCCATCCGCTCCGGCTATGGTATGTCCCTGTGTCCTCACATCTAACAGAACTGCATTAGACGTGATGACAGCAGAGGTCTTTAGACCGCTGGAGCCCAGGGGAAAAGAAGCTGCGGTAAACGGTGTACAAGCCAGACAGGACCGAGGATCAGGTGAGTATATTTTCGTTATTTTGATCCCTAGACCAAAATGAGCAATTAAAGGGGTATTAAAGCCGCGTGTGTTTTTGCATATATCTACTGCTAGCAAGCAGTAGATATATGCAAGAACATAAAAGAAGAAAACTTACCTGTGTCTCCACCGTGCGCTCCCTTCCGAACATCTGAAGAGTCTCGGGCGGCCGCAAAGGATCGTGGGGCAGTCACATGCGCAGTTCAGATGTTCGGCTGGGAGACGAAGAGAGACACAAGGTAAGTCTATGGAGCAGCGTGCACCCGCACAGACACTGTGGGATGTCAGAGGAGAGGAGGACAGAGGAGTCAGCGCTGGATCGAAAACTGACACCAGCGCTGAAGGGATTGCTGAAAAGAACAGGAAAGAAGATGATCGGATCAAGAGGCATCATTTAGGGCCCATTCACACCACATCCAGATCATCCAGACCAGATTGTTTCCTGACCCAAAATGCATCCTAATGTATCCCTATGCTATTTCTGGCCTCTATTCACACCAGCGCAGTCCGTTCCAGACCAGACCAGACCAGAACAATACTGCATGTCTCATTTTCTCTGGCCTGGAATGCACTGGAACTGTGGGCAGGTTCACACCATTTTCCGGACCATATGTGGTCCGGAAAATGGTGTGAACCTGCCCTTAAACATACATGTATCCTTTTAAAGCAGGGCTAGGCAAACTCTGGCCCTCCAGCTGGGGAACTAAAAATCCCATCATGAAGTCTCATTGTCACAGGTCGGCTAGAACTATGAGGTGAGTGAAAAGCACCCCCCCCCCCTCATAGTTCTCCTTTAATTCTTCCAGTGTGGGGGGTTGCCTCCCACACTGAGCTATCCTAGGGAGATCGTTTTTCGTTTTTAATTGATTTTAGATGTCTTGCAATTAATGTGATTTAATGTTGTGTGTATTTTTTCTATCTATTAAATATTGCCTTATATACTATATATTAACTGTGTTACCTGGTTATTAGACTACTCCATTAAAGGAGTTTCTTTGTTTAGGGGATACATTGTTTTTGAATAAGACTATTGGAACCCAGGAGACTAGTCTCCCCTATTTGAAAAATATTATTAACCCTTGCAGCGGGGCTGCCCCCCACACTGCAAAGATTAACTGCTCGGTTGTGTCTTGGGCTGACAATACCCTTGGTGTCCTCAATGTATATAGAATGTGATGATTTACAGGACCTTAGACCACTGCAGCGGAGAGGGAGAAAGGCTCCAGGGGCCAGTCTGAGTATAACTTTTTTTTATTTTCATCCCTAGGCAAAAACGAGCAGTTAACCCTTGCAGTGCAGGGGTAGCCTGCTGAAAGGGTTAATAATACTTTCCCCCAGAGTTCTGCTTGAAGAAACTCAACTGCAGCAAGAGAGAATAAGTACATCTAATAGAAATTGTCTGCATGCATTTTGTTGTCAGGGGGCGTCATGGACTCCTCAACACATCACCTAAAATGCCTAAATACAAGTGCAGTGCAGACTTATAATGAGAGCTATTAACTGTCTGCTATGATTCTGGCTGCACCTTGTAGATCAGGACTGCGTACTGGATGAAAAGCCCGACACACGTTTTCTATTCAGTATTAGAGTAATCACATCACTATCACCCTCATGCCAGGGTCAAATCATAAGCTTGCCTTCATAATCAAATACACTCACCGCGGTGCAGCAGAGAAATGTGTCCGACTAGAAACGAGTTGTGTACAGAGAGTTCCTGTAGTACAGTAACACACACACAACACACACAGGGCCACTGACTGTTCTCAGGGAGAGGTGTGTGAGGAGAGCTGGCACACAGACACCTGTTATCCTCACACTATTGTGCATAAACTGGCAGCTCTCATACCACAGAAAAAAATAAAGGAACATTACTCTGAATTGTATAGTATACAGTATTTTTTATATGTCACAGGCATTTCTTCAACAGCTAAGGCCCCGTTCACATATAGCGACATACCTTTTGCAGCGGATCCGCACGGCCGGGATAGCGCGACTTTCGGGGCGACGATCCAGCGACGGTAGCGCGACCTTTCCCGTTGGGCTCCATAGAAAAAAAGCAAAATCGCGCAAAATCCGCCGAAAAAAGGGTCCGGTAGAAGCGACTTGCGACCGCGACGCGCGACATGGAGTTAAGACAGCTCCATTGAATAACATTGGCCGGCGACTTCTCGCGATATCGCGCGGCAAAAATGCGCGATATCGCGGCGGAAATCGCGCGATAATTCGCTATATGTGAACGGGGCCTTTGTTGTAGAGGTAGGCCACACTACAATACTGACGGATGCCTGCAACATTTTCCTTTTATAGCCATTGTTTAACACCCCATTCACACTCGCGATATTGCAAATCGCACGATTGTCATTTGAGCAATAGTGCGCGTTTTTCCACGCGATATCGTGCAAATTTTCGTATTGGGCTGAGTACAATCGAGTGACATCCGCGCCTAAAAAGGGTCCTGCACAAGCGAGGCGCGACAACGACGAGCTACAGGCGACATGGAGCTGTAAATGGGAACAGCTCCATTGACATGCATTGGACTTAGTACACAGAACGATATTGCCCGGATATAAATGCGTGATTTTGCAGCGTAAGTCCACACGATAAACCGCTCAGTATGAACGGTGCCTTAAGTCCTCACGTACAATGTAGGTCTATGGAACCTGCATTTGATGTGATGATGTCAGGGATCCCAACCTGTAAAAACTCATTTTAGGGAGGTGCCCTCTCCATTTGGGGGGGGGGCACCTCTCTGAAATGACAGCAGGCAGCAGACGAGGTAATGCTATTGCCCTGCTATCTGCTGTTTAGGCCACCGTCCGAATAAAAAATAATTTAGGCTGCTATTAGCCATTTCGATTTGCAATAGCTGCCTGCCCACCCATTGGGTTTTTTTTTTACTCTCGTGGCGGTTGGCGGACATGTTCAGGTTGGCAATGTGGGGGAGAGGGCACCCTGAAATGATGGCAGAAAGCAGAGGAGCTAATGCTTAGGAGTGAATGATTAGCTAATGAATTAATAGCGAATGAATAGCTAGGCTGCTATTGGCCATACCAATTTGCAATAGCAGGCTGGCTATTGTACTCACCCACTCTGTGTCCTCAATCTCTTTTTCTATTTTAAAAGGGAAATATCAGGGGTCTGTTTAATAAATAAAAATAAATATAAAAAAATTTAAAAGTTT